>NW_011948453.1:785421-803726 GCF_000503995.2 Ceratosolen solmsi marchali
GAGAGAGGGAGATAGAAAGAACTATTATT
This sequence comes from Ceratosolen solmsi marchali, assembly GCF_000503995.2. NCBI lineage: Eukaryota > Metazoa > Arthropoda > Insecta > Hymenoptera > Agaonidae > Ceratosolen > Ceratosolen solmsi. The sequence continues at coordinate 785,451 of NW_011948453.1, forward strand.
TAAAAAGTTTTTCCCTACTATTATTAACTATCATTATTCCACAAATTTAAGTTATACATATTTTACATTCTCATTTAAATTTCGAAATAAAAGTATTCTTTATAGTAATAAGTGCAATTGAAGTAATGAGGAGCATGGTTTTGTGTCAGCAATATTATAAAATATTAAATTATATGTAATCACTTTTAAATGTCAAAAAATATCGTAAATTATCATAGATGATCAACAGTATATGCCTATCGAAACAATATAGAGTTTTACAGAGTCATATAGAGGCATGTTAAAATGGATATCCAGAAGTGAATTATCCACAAAATAAGCGACTAACGGTAAAGAAGACAAAGCAGAATTTATGTACCATACAACAACAAAAAGCACAGATGAATTAAATATATCAAACTGTTATTTTCATATAAATTTAATATAAAAAAACTAGATGATTATTTTATGTGATTCCAAATACAAAGAGAAAATGAATCTCTGAGATGCTGAAAGATGCTAGAGAGATAATATTTTTATTTAACTTTATATATAATAAAAGGGCGGATGCAACAATATATTATACATTAAAGATGAAAATTGAATTTTTTTATATAAATTTTATCAAGATACTAAGATCTATTAAAAAATATAAGTACTTCAAAGTTCATAAATATTTATATATTTTTTATATCATTTTTCATAAACTATTCGACATTGTTTTAAATTACGTGCTAAAAATGTGCAGAAGTGAAAATCTATTTCTGAAATAGAAAACGCATTTCATTTCCTTAAAATAAAATCATATGTGAAGCTAAAAAAAGCTTAAAAAAGATGTACAGAGATGATTGATATTATCTGGTATTTTTAGAAATTTAATTCCAATTTATAATGCAATAGTTGAATTTCTGAAAAAATAGTTGAACAAATGCATAATTAATTTATATATAAAATTTATCTATAAAATTCGAAAGCGAAAGCTGCAATATCAATACTTTCAACAATGAATATGGATATATTTTATTTCAAAATAACGAAAAAGATATTAAATTTATTTTTAATTATTGAAATGTAGAGTAACTCTAGAAGAGAAAAATTATTATAGCTACATACTGAAAATGGCAATTAGGATATAAAGAGTAAAAAATTAGTTAATTTTAAAACTCAACAAGATTTTTAAAAAAAATTTTATCTTTTCAAAAATGTTGATAACATCAAACAAATTCCTAAAGAAATTCTTTTGAAACCAAATAATTCATTCAACAAGATAGATTTCGGTATTTAGTTACCATTCCAAATAATTGATAAGATAATCCTCAAGTGGAAACGATAAATTGAATAATACATTAATATATAAATCTCAGTTTACTTGAATTATTATTTAATGATATGTTTAATGGATTATATATGTCAACTAAGCAACAAATGGTAAAAATATAAGAAAACAAATGAACTTCTAATAGTAACTATGTTAAAGTGAAATATAATCACGAAGAAGATACCTTTACTATTAATAATATACAATAAAAATGCTTGAAATCAACATTAAAAATTGTTTAATCTATATAATAATTAAAATAAATAATCTACTCACATATGACATTAAGATGATTGACGGCAAAGGGACTCAAGAGACGACATGCTCTACTCACTTTATGAAGCCATGGAGAGAATTCTTGAGGAATAATAACAACGATAAAAGAAAGCGAATGTGACTCAAATTAATAATTAGTTTAGTATTAGAATAATTTATCTAAAAGCACATGATAATTAAATTATTTTAATTGTGGATACAGAAGAAAGGTAGATAATGAATTGATGAGTGATAGTAACAAATAATTTTAGTTGGTATACCTAGATATTGTATTATATATTATACTTAGATTATTATTGGATTGGTACAGATATTTAGATGAAATAAATAAAATAAAATTTCAATTTATTTTTATATTAAATATACGCGATTATTTTTTGTACAAAACAAATATAATTTATACAAAAGTAAGAAAAAAATAATATACCTGAGGTATATTAGTCGAAACAGCATCATCAACATCTCTCAATCCAAGTACAGCTTGATGAAATTCGAGTAAATCATCGCCTACTAGCTTTTGTACAAAATTAGCAGGGACGAGTCCTCTTCTGCCATCAAGGGTTTCAGCATCCAAAAAGCCATCCTCATCTGGTTGTCCCCAGACCAATAAATAATCACCTCCCTGAACGGGTAGTTCTGCCTCTGGATTCTCATTAGGCGAGTGCTGGAAAGGTTCATAAGTGAAGCGCGCAATATAAACGTAACAACGACCTTTGCCCGGTATATCAAGCATATCCACCTGACCCTCAGGTACTAGGCCAGAATCACCTGAGAGTCGATCTATCTGATTGGTGAGAATGCTAGTTGGAATTTTAGGCATTTGACGAGGACCTAAGAAGTGGTGACCCCCTGTTGCAGTGTTTGTCGACGTTGGTGAGGTGGCACGCAAACTCTGCTGAATTTGTTGTATGATAGCTTGTTGCTGTAATTGATTTGCCTGGGACTGAACAGACAATTGTTGCATCGCATGTAGTGGATCACCTATTGCCTGCAGTATGCCTCCTGATCCTGAAATTAAAATAAAACTAATATAATATTTGATATTATTAACTAATCTTATTTCAATTAAAATACTTTATTACTCTTTTAATATTGATATTTTAATTTAAAATAAATAATTAAATATTAATAATAAAATTTTTATTAAATTTATTTAGATTTAAAAAAATACTTTGATAAAAAAAACTTTAACAAATCTTAACTTTTGACATAAAAACACATAAAATTTTTTTAATAATAATATGATCAGGTAATTAAATTTTTATGTACCATATTCTTTTATTATGACAAAATATATATAGATATATATAAATTAATCTTTATTATTTTCTTTAAAAACTACTTGACTGCCGAATACATAAAATTATTCTAACTAAAATTGAATTAATATATATTTAATATATTAATATGCTAAAAATATTTAATTTATATAAACGAATTAATAAGTATTTATAAAGCTATATAAAGATTAAATAGAAAAACGATAGAAATACTATACTACAGAGATAGTGTACACAGATTATTTTAATTAGTTTGTTTCTCTACAAAGTATACCATATATTATTGTAACTATTACATTCATAAAATATTTAATTACATCAATATATATATATATATATATATATATATATATATATATATATATTGATGTAATTAAATATTTTAAATATTATACATATGTACATTTTATTATATTAATTCTAATTTTCATTAATGACTTATAAAATAAATTTATAATATTCAATTTAAAATTTTATTAATATTTTTAATTTAAACTTCATTTATAATCTTTAATGGATGAAAGTTATATCAATTTTGCCTGAAAAATACTAAATCTAGATGTAGAAATATAACAACTAAAATTCTAATATTTAATGTTTATAAAAGTAACTGAAATTTCAATAATTTATTCGCAGAACAAATTCTTTATATTCATTTTAATATGTAGCTATTGTTATAATAATTAAAAAATCCCTCCTTAAAAGTTATTAAAATAAATGTGGGTATAAAATGATTAAATAAAATCGATTTAAAACCAAGGTTCTCCATAACTTAATAATATCAAATTCATATTCAAATGAAAAAATCTAAGCTCACCTGAAGAAACACTAGATGTCCCAAAAGCATTTGTCCCCACATTTGTGTAACACGTACCGGATGTAGAATAAGTAGTTGTGGCCGTCGAAAAAGGTAACACTGGTTGTGAGACACTAGTTAAACCAGGTAATGTTGAATGATACGATGTTGTTGAATATGGCGGCATGGTTTGAGGTAAATTTGTTTGCATCATAGAAAAATTATGATGACTGAGTTGACTGTCGTAATTGGATGGTTGTACTGAACTGAATGTGCTGTTTTGATGAGATGTCATCAATAAATTTGAATATGTTTTATTCTGAAATAAATTCCTCAAAACATATTGATATGTAGCTAATGATGATAGTTAAAGTTGTGTTTTTAATTTTAATTTAATTTAAAATTCATTATGAGTTATTATATTACAATTAAATTTAGTTGAAGGCTTAATAAAGCATTAAAGAGAATTAATAACAGCTCATAATAATCATCATATATAAAACATAATGCAGTTTACATATATATTATAATATATTATAAATTAAATTATATAACTTAAAATACTTATGATAAAAACAAATTTATTATAACTATCAATAATAATAAATATAACCATAAAAAGAAATTTTCAAATATCTACTGAGTTTATGAAATTATTTTAAGAGAATACTAAAAAGGATTATTAAAAAGATTTTAAATAATGAATTTTTAGTAATATTCAAATTATAGTAATTTTTTAAATAAAGTAATATTTAATTGATGATACTTAAACAATGAAAAAAATTGCTAATTAAAAAAGCTGTTGCTATACAAAAATAAAATATATAACTAGAACATCAAAAATAAAATGAGTGATTTTATTAATTCTAATTAGTAGTAGAGTAAATAAAGATAAATATATATCACTTTATTTGATTTAATCAAACTAATATAAAGAATACAAACTAATAAGATAAAATAAATTTTTTTATAGTAGCTGAAATTGTAAAATATATGTTTATTATTTTGTGTATTAATCAAATTTTTTTAATAGTAATTTTAATCAATTCAAAATAATAATTTATTAATGTCTTTTACTACATGTTACAATTAACATCTCTACAAAACTAATTTATTTACATTTTGTGAAATGGTCTTTTTATGATTATAAATATATATATATACTAATAATATTATATATTTTTATATAAATGTCCAAACTTTCATTAATACATTCAGAAATATATAGGAAGATAAATAATTAACAAAAAAATATAATTAAAAAACACAATAAAAGAAAAGTTTTTATTAACAAATATTTTTAACTAATGTTTTCTTACTTCTTTTGAAAGATTTTTTATATGAATGACTAGATATAAAAACTGATTTCTCTGCACTTTTATTCATATGCTATAAGATAAAAATAAATATCTTATATGATAATTGTTTATCACTTTGAAATAATTAAGAAAAATTCATATAAAATATTTAAATGATAGATCAATAAAATCATTATTTATTGAAAATTGTTAGTATTTCAAGAATTATGTAAACATATAATCTACATTTGTAGATTGAAATATTTTTATTAATAACATGAATCCTACCTGCTTATCGTTAAAATCATCACTGAGAAGATTATTAAATATATTTTCGTAACTAACTCTTGTTTACTGTTTATAAAATTTTAACAGTCATTATTCTGACCTGCTGCGCTCCATTCATTTGATAATTCTGAGAAGATAATCCAGGTTGACTATAATGAGGCAACGTGCTTTGGCTAATTGATGTCAGATAAGAAGATGATGTTGAGTGTTTTTGTTGTTGTTGTTGATGCTGTTGTTGTTGCTGCTGCTGTTGTTGATGCTGTTGTTGCTGCTGTTGTTGTTGTTTATGCTGCTGCTGTTGTTGACTTATCGGCTGTTGATAAGTTTGGGAATGTGGATAGTTTTCTTGATACTGATTTCCCGTGTAGTGGCCGTGCGTCAATTGTGACTGTTGTTTCTGTGCAGTAGTACTCTGTATTTGTGAATTGGTAATATCCAGAAGCTTCTGCTGTTGTTGATATTGTTGAAGCTTTGACTGAAAAACTGGCTGAGATTGGCTAGTAGACAATGCGGAAGGCGCTGGAGGTATCGCTTCATTGTAGTGATATGGAGGTCCATTCGGTGTTAGAGCTGGACAACCCGGCATCAAAGGTGTTAAAGGCATAGGTGAACCCGTAAACTAAAAAAAAACACAAAAAGTAGTAAAATATACTTCGTTATATTAACTCTTAATACTTTCATAATATGACTAAAAGAGTTCCAGATTTACAGTTTAAGAGTTAAAAAAAAAATATATTATAGATTTAAAATTTAATAATTGACAAAAAATTATATATTTATAATTTATAATTAAAAAATTCAAATAAAAATATATTTTAGGTTCATAATAAGTATATTGATAATAATTTTCGGTAATAAAAATTTTCATCTATAATTATTGTTATATTATAATAGGTTATTCGAATTTAAATAATTAAATTGTAAATATTAAGTAAATGTAAATCAATTTCATTAATTTATTCCTTAAAATTTAATAAAAATAATAAATAAATAGATATATTTAAACAAAAAGGAATGAACATAAAACAGAGAGAGAGAGAGAGATAATATTTATAAACGTACATGTGAAATTTGTGAAGCTATTCCAAGACTGAGAGCATGTGGATGTGGGGGATGCTGATGTGCAACAGTTGAAAGGTTTTCTGTGCTTGAACGCAAAATATTCTGAGACATGGATGGCTGCTGCGTTGTAATAGTACCGTGAGTAAGATCAAGATCTTGTAATGTTCTTTAAAAATAAATATTTAAAAATATGTTAAATTATAAGTAATACTTAACATTTTCTTGTCTCTGTTTCATTCTAAACAAAATTATGATTATAATTTTCTATTAGAATTCATTTTTTCAACAAATTAATTATTATAAATATTAAATATGAAATTAATTTAATAATTCTCTAAAACTAATCTATCTTATTACATAAAAATCAAGTGCCATAAATATTTAAAAATAAAATAAATATATGACAATGCAATTAAATATTTTTAAGGTTGATGTAATTAATGATTAATGTATAATAAAACAATTAATAAATAAAACTTGGAAATAGATATTATTTAGAATAAATATATTTCATTATTATTTTTAAAAATTTTTCTGTAATATATTTTAGATAAAAATAATCGTTTATATTTTTCAGACTATAACAATTAAAATTATAATATTGAAAATTAAAAAATTGTGAAATATGCATTCAGAATCTAATTATAGACATTTACATAGGTATATATACGAGAATTTATATAGCAAATATTAATGAATTTAAATAACATTACTTATATAAAAAAAATATTTCAAACAAAATAAAATATTATAAGATCATTGATTTCAAACATTTATTTAAAAATAAATTATATATTAGAAATTGTATAATAATTTTTATGCACAATTTTTGTTAAGAAAAAATTTGTCATTTAATAAAGTTTAACTCGATATTTAGTAGAAATATATAAATCATATGAATTATAGTAACTATATATTATATAAATTCATAAATTCAGACTTCGAATGAAAGCAAATCAGATTCTTCTTTTTACAAAACTAGAAGAAATTATTGGAAAAATATTTGTATATATTCTTTAAAACATACTTTATACATTATCTAAAACTTTCATAAAAAAAATATAATTTGTAGAACCTTTTGAAATTGTCGATATATTCAGTTCAGATTTTTTTTTTATCTGAAAAAACAAATATATAAAGTCTTTTATATTATAATCACATTTCAAAAATTCTGCGTATCCTATTCTATCCTATCATTATTTTAATGAGTATTATTTTAATGCATCTAAAAGCTTTACCCCTTTTCAGAATCCAACCAAAGGTTATGGAAACAACTGAATATCAATATTGTCTACTTATTTGGTGAATAAAAGATAATTTAATAAATCGATCCATAATTAAATAATTTGTAGTCAATATTTTTAAATCAACGTCAAAGAAGTCATAATTATAAATTTGAGAGAACCAAAACTTCCTACTATAATTAAATTGCATGAATATTTATATGTAATACGAAACAAATTCCTGATAAAAATAGAGCCGTATATGCGATACCTGTTCTGCTCGATTTTAGACATGATTCGATCGATTTCGGAGCCCACAAGAGGCCATGTTGCAGTGGCCACGCTAGAGTTTGTCAAGGTGCCAGTGTGACCTAGTGTACTTGGACCACGATTTCGAGCTCTCTTCAGGCTGGTCAATTCCAGGCTGAGCTCCTCGTGTCGAACCATCTGCAATTGTGTCTTTTTTTCCAATTCGCGAATCTGTGATTGTAAAGCTTCCACGGACTCAGGCCCCTGATAACATCCAGCGGTTTTTTCGCGTAAGTGGTGTTGAGCTTCCGCATGTTGACGCTCGAGGTCGGCGCGACGAGCCTCCGTCTCCCGCATTTGCTACAATAAATCATTCGAGTAATTAATATTTATCTATAACATATATTTTTTTATGTCTTTCATTTACGATGGATTAATTATATTTATTTTCGGCTTGTCATTTTTAATATTCTTGAGCCTATAAATCTGAAAATAAAAAATTCCCATAGATAACATGAGATTCTCACATACTAAATGTGAGTATTTTTTTGTAAAATGTAATTAATATAAATAATTTTGATACTTTATCATAAATATTTTTATTATTACGTTCGATTGATATTGTATTGTATCTAACGAACAAAGAACTGTATAAATAAATAAAATACAATCATAAGGTGTATAATATTATGTAAATAACACATATTAGGAAGATTAAAAATTGTCTGATATATCATATTAATTAACACTTTGTATGTATTATCTTATAAAACCTTGTAAATATTTTATAAACTTGATTTTTGTTTATAATCAAAATTTTGTAATTATACTTAAAATCTATCATCTGTGCCATGTTAAAATTAGTAGAACATATTGAATAAAATATAATTTTCACTTTTTTTATTAATATCATAAATGTTTTATGGTATAAACTACAATTGAATATAATTATTAACTATTGCCAATTAAATATTTAAGTGAATTAATATTACAAGCTATCCAGACACGTTTAAATTTACAATTTAAATTTATACTAATAAGGTTAAATAATGTAAAAAAATATAACTGAATTTACTTTAATTTCAAAAATTTAATTTGATCAAGAAATGATACGACAATGAATGTATAAAGTAAAAATAGAAGGCATAAATTATTCTGGATAGATACAAGAAATGTGATTAAATAATAAAAAATATTTTCATTAATAATGTAAAAAAATCAAATATCTTTAACAAACAATATAATAATGTAAATAATATTTTGACATAACATTAAAGCTTTACTTATTAATGTATCTACATTTGTTAAACAGTGTAAAAACTATAAAATTATAAATTCATATTATTTTTTCTCCTTTATCAATTTATTTCAATGTTATCAATATATATTTATTATATTTGAAAGACTGAATGAGGTTCGCGATGAAAACCGCGACATAATAAGGCTATAGTTTATTATAAATTTACTTCTCTTTATTTAAACAACATTATGTATCAAACAACTGCACGTAAGCCATTTTTTTTTTTTTTTAATGATGTAGTATAATAAAATCTTCTGTGGATCAACTTTTAAGTTGTCAGATAAGTTCGCTATATATAATGTATTAATGATGCCGTTTAAATAATAAAATATATATATATATAGAGAGAGAGAGAGAGAGAGAGAGAGGGAGAGAGGAAGGAGCTTGTAACATATCTGAAAATCTGAAAGCGATTCTAATATCTTTTTAAATCTACTATTTTACCAAACAATCAGCCAATTTTAGTTATCTTACTTATTTCATAACTTTTTTTTCATTATAAATAAAAAAATTTATTAAAAATACAATAACTGTAATAACTTTTAAAAATAGATGGATACCCATTATTATTTATTCATTGTTATGTTATCATTCATTGTGTTATATTCATATAACAATTCATGGTATATTCATTGTTACCCATTACTATTCATAAAAAAATAAAACTAAATACTTTATTTATGCGATTAATTAAATTTGAATAAAAAAATCAAAAGATTTGCTGTTCAAGATCCAATTAAAATAGATATTATTCTTAAAATTATTAAATAATAGATTAAATACTATTTTTCAGATTTTTTAGAAAAAGTTTATAAGACAACTATCATTCAATTTTTAGAAACAATATGTATATTTTATCATAATATGTTATTCTTAAAAATTTTTAATTAATTTCATTTAGAATAATTATTTTAAAAGAAAAAATTCTAACATTATGAAATACAATCGACACCGAAACACGTTTTTGAAGCTCGTTGTTTCATAACCAATTACCTTGGCATGATGAAATAACTATATCATGTTAAAAAGAAAGGATTTTTTCCGAGAAAGACTTTTTTGCCTCTTATTCTATGTATCCCAATTTATATTCTAAATTCAAATGAAATGTATTAAAGCATTTTTTCATTTTCTATCTTTCTTCTTATATCTGTATGTCAACATCTCTTCTTTTTCTCCATTAAAGAGTATGTACAAAACAAGTCATTTATTAAATGCAAATTCCTCTATATGTTAAAAATTTTATATCAAATTCATTGAAAAAGTCAGGTAAGAGTAAATTATTAATATTTAATTTACAAAAATATAAAATTACTTTTTATTTATAACTAGATGTCTATTGTATAGTATTCACTATTATCTACAATATCTAATTCTAAATTATATTTTTACAGTCAATATATTTTCATGTTATACAAAGTAGTAAAAAATTAATGGAACAATTTCTGTGATTTGTGTAAATACTGTATAACAGTTGTGGCTTTATTAATTCCCAAAAAGCTTATAAATGCGTGCTAGTATGTAGTAAATTAATGTAAATGGTAAATTTTATTACCTCAAGAATGTTTTCGAGCACGGGGTCCTGCATGCTCGTAATACTTCTGGTGGAAGTAACAGCTCCAACTGTACCAGTAATTCCAACACCTTGGAACTGAAAATCCTGTAGTGTCGCAGAAGTGGCACCACCAACGCCACAACACTAGACACACACAAGGTAGACACTATAATCGATTATCATAAAATTATATTGTACAAAATTAATATTATTCTTACTTCCACCTATTCTTTATAAAAACAATTACTAATTGTAAATAAGCTCCCAACTAACAGGATCTATTACTTACATTTAAATTTATCTTATTGCAGTTTATAAATACACTAAATAACTGTTCATGATAGAATAAATAGGAATAAATATATATGGACTATATATTTGTACTATATAAATACTTATAATTACTTTGTATATATAAAATTTTTTTTAATTTAACTTTTCTATTATAATAACTATAAATGCACATAGTTTATGAATTTAATTAATCATATAAGCTAACATAAAAATTTTATAACATAAAAAATGTATTAATACTTATCATATGCTACTTAAGGATTACAAATAATAATTAAGAATCAGTCGAAGATTAAGTATTAATTCAATTATTAAGATATAAATTAAATTAAATTAAAATTAGTTAAATTAATTAAAATGTTATGTATAATAAAAACATTAAAACTGCAATCAAATATGTAGTTAGTAATGAATGAGATATGTAAACAAAGTAATGTATTAATGGAGTTCCAACATCTTAAAAAAATCTAAGTTTTAATGAAAACATAATATAAGAAAAATTATCATAATTGAATGAGTGAAAGAGTCAATGAGGGTAAGTAAAAAATAGAAAATAATGAAAAAAAGTAAATTGAAATCTGACTAAATAGTATAATCATCAAAAATATCTAATGAGACTTAATATTTTAAGTATTAAAAAATAAATTGGATTTATAATGTCATATTTCAATCAAATTAAATTAAACAAATTATAATAATTATAGCGGAAGAATATTTTTAATAATAAAATTTATAAAATATATTAATTGAATAATAATATATTTTCATTTACAATAATTCTAATAGTATACAAATAAGTGTAAATTCTATTATAATAATATTTTAATATTTACATATAATACAAAATATTTATATTATAAAATAATTAATTTTAAAAATTTATAACAAACACTAAATTGTAGTTTGAAAAATACCCTAAAAAATAGTATCTCTTAAAATTATCGTAATTTAATTTTGTATTATATACATTTTTGGTTTTGTATTCAACAAATTACTTAAGTAATTTTTCATAAGCTAATTAAACTTGTTAGTAAAATATATTAATAGAAAGTAGATAAAATTACCTTAAATATTATTAACTACCTGAATACAAAAATTAATAAAAACAATACCAACAGTACGAGACAAATTTACTAGAGTTAACCGAAGAAAGTACATTTTATATTACTATTTTATAAATATTATTATTATATAATACATCATATATATGATATAAGCATTTCATATACTATTATCTTTTATAAATTTTATTATTTCTTAATTTACTATCTTAACTCACATTTTTAATGAAAATTTTCGTAATCCTTTAATATTATTCAACATCGGTTTTGTTCAATTCTACTATCAAATACATCGGAAAGTTTCATGCATATTTAAAGCTATTAATATGCCTTTATTTATGTATATTTTAATAATAAAAGTTATCCTTTATCCCCCATTCTGATGTAAACATCAATATTAGTATGCAAACGATTCCAAGCACAAGTGAATATTCAGCAAAATGGCTTCATGCGTCCATACCCTTAGAGATAAAACAGAATCGCCGATTTAATATGATATAGACGCACATCAATGCACAATAAATTGAATAGCGGAAAATTCTCAAATAACAATCTTCACTCTTATACACCACAATCCTGCAGCATGTGATGTAGCATATTCCCGAGATCTAATATAAGTGGAACAGTTGGACCACCCTCCCCGCCACTTTTGCGTGGAGTGCTATAATTGTACTGCTTATTGATCCTCGACACTGAAAGTACGTGCGCCATGCTCCGTATATACCCACGCAACGATCTAGTTATATATCATACGGCCCACAATCCCGCTACTACTACTACTACTACTACTACTACTACCGCTACTATTACTACTACTACTACTACTACTACTACTACTACTACTACTCCTACTACTACTACTACTGCTGCTAGTACTACCGCTAGTACTACCGCTACTACAGACGGCTACTAAACGGCAAAAATGTAAGAATTAACAAAATTTAATAGAGAATAAAGGGAAACAATGAAATGAGACTAACAGTTCACATAACATATGATAGGTTTTCTTATTATTAATACCTATTTCCTAATCATGTAGACATGATTTGGTAATTATTTTATTCTCTTTTTCTTTCTCTTATAATCATTATCTGTTGTTTAATTTATTTTCAAGTGTTTGTCATTTTTGTTTTTCTTTACCTTTCACTTATTGTTTGTGCAAAAAAATATGTAGGAAATTATGTATATTAATTTTCGGCAATTAATGGAATAAAAAATGAGAAAGAAACATAAAGTACTTGAATGAAAGAGATCGAGAAAAAATGAACGAGAAAAGAAAAATTGAGCAAGATAGGGCAAGTAAGGGCCTGCAAAAAATCGATTAAAGTGTAAGTTATTTAAGCTTGAAATATTAAATAAAATATTATGCAAGAAAATATAATGATCATTTCTTATATCCAGCTCAACCATTTATTCGGTCATATTTATCTAAACAGATTGTACAAGTAATTAAAGTATAAATAAAAGGAGATAGAATTATGAAACGTGTCAACGAAAAAGAATCAAAAGCAATAGATACATTTACAAAAATTAGGAGCTTAAATATATTTTTCACCTTCAATTTTAAGATTTTGCTTTAAATGTATTTTAAGTAGAAAAGTTTTATATTAATGACCCATATAAAATGGTTAGTTTCTCCTTATTCATATTGAAAATACATGTAAATAAAATATACCATGAAAACTGAAATAGAACATATAACTAAAATTTACAAGTTAAAAATGTTTAAACAGTATCACAAACATGTATCAATGCACATGCAAGAAGTTATAATGTCTAAAATAATATTAATATATTATTGAAAAACAAGAAATGAAAAATATATCTTGTTATCGAATTTGAACAAAAAAATAGGAAAAAACAGTGATAGATAATTAGTGAACTCACAATGACTGAGTCGAAAGGATAGTGACAGGCCAGGATTACTGATGATATGAACTAGCTGGTTTTTTTCTCATACCACCTTCAGTGGCTCGTATTTCGTCACTGCAGAAATTACTATTTCTATTTCTGCTGATACTTCTTCAATTGAATTAAACAATGCGTGCCTACCTCATACTATTTGAGAAACAATGAAAGGCGCGCGCGCGCGCGCACGCACGCACACGCACGCACGCAGTCACTAAACACAAATCCTCAAAAATTTCTTATTTCCAAAATATGATCATACTAAGAACGGTAGGATCAGAATTATCCACGAAAAATAATTACTGCTTCGGCCTAAAAAGAGCAACCTAGCTTCGAAACCGCGGCAACGTCGTCACCGATAGAACTACTGCTATTGCCTTTACTATCTCCTATTGCTGCTGCTACTACTGCTGCTGCTGCTGCTACTACTGCTGCTGCTACTGCTGCTGCTGCTGCTGCTGCTGCTGCTGCTGCTGCTGCTGCTGCTGCTGCTGCTGCTGCTGCTGCTGCTGCTGCTGCTGCTGCTGCTGCTGCTGCTGCTGCTGCTGCTGCTGCTGCTGCTGCTGCTGCTGCTGCTGCTGCTGCTGCTGCTGCTGCTGCTGCTGCTGCTGCTGCTGCTGCTGCTGCTGCTGCTGCTGCTGCTGCTGCTGCTGCTGCTGCTGCTGCTGCTGCTGCTGCTGCTGCTGCTGCTGCTGCTGCTGCTGCTGCTGCTGCTGCTGCTGCTGCTGCTGCTGCTGCTGCTGCTGCTGCTGCTGCTGCTGCTGCTGCTGCTGCTGCTGCTGCTGCTGCTGCTGCTGCTGCTGCTGCTGCTGCTGCTGCTGCTGCTGCTGCTGCTGCTGCTGCTGCTGCTGCTGCTGCTGCTGCTGCTGCTGCTGCTGCTGCTGCTGCTGCTGCTGCTGCTGCTGCTGCTGCTGCTGCTGCTGCTGCTGCTGCTGCTGCTGCTGCTGCTGCTGCTGCTGCTGCTGCTGCTGCTGCTGCTGCTGCTGCTGCTGCTGCTGCTGCTGCTGCTGCTGCTGCTGCTGCTGCTGCTGCTGCTGCTGCTGCTGCTGCTGCTGCTGCTGCTGCTGCTGCTGCTGCTGCTGATGATGATGATGATGATGATGATGATGATAATCACGCAAGCGCACAGCTGATAAAATTCTCTTTCTCTTTCTCTTGTCTTCTTCTTTCTCTTTTCTTCTCCTACTTTATTTTTGCTCCCTCTCCCTTTCTCTCTTCGTACTATTTTGCACCCTCTTTTTTCTCACTCACTTTCTCATCTGTATCTACTTCCTACTGTAATGAGCTATATGATTCCTTGAAAAGATTTGAATGTTAGACATCAGGAGGCGCTCGTTACTGAGCTTGTAATATGTGGGGTTAATGGAATGAATCATGGAAAGAAACAATGAGAGTGTAAAAAAATGTATATAGAGAAGGGACTTGAACACCGTTCAACTAGCTACAGTTCTAGATATGGGTCACCCTACGATCGATCAGACTGAGCGGAGCTGCCTTTAACTACAATACCGTCTCATTCTCTTTCTCATACACCTATTTATTCTCTACTTCATAAACTATATTTCTCTCTTTCTAACTCTAACAACTATTCCTTCGTAATGTATCATAAGGCTGCTCCAAAATTTTCATAGTATATCTTGTTTTCTACTTAGATAGAATGAATTTCTGAATTTTTTCTTTTTTTCTTATTATAAATTTGTCTCTCTTTTTATAATGGAACGAGTCAGCAATATAATCTCACTCACACTAAACGAAAGACCAATCAATATATACACGAACAAATATCCGATATTTCGTGCCTCTGCCTTCATAGAACTTTATGTTTTTTTTCGAATTGCTTGATTTATCTATTCTATATATTTCTTTATTTAATATCATTTTAATAACTACAAGATTAAACATTTTTATAAATTTAATATTTTATACTTATCGAATTTTATCATACAAGCTCCTGTCTATTTTCACAAAAATAATTTATCTGTTTTATCAATTGGTCAGTAATTTAAGGATTATAAAAAAAATTAATTTCATTACAAAAAAAATGTATGTAAATAATTATTCATTTATTACAATAATATTTTCTAAATAACTATGACTATTAAATGACAAAAAATGTATGTACTTCAAACAGATTGATTAAAGTAAAGACTAATTGTTATTTCTAAACCAAAAATATACCTCTTCTCTATGTCAATATATTTAACAAAATATATCAAACGAAATACATTAAACAAAATTATAATTATTATATAAAATAATGTTTTATATTTATCTTCCGACTATAAACGTACTATTGATAATTTAAATGAAATTGAACTATTAGATTTTTCTCTATTATACTATCTCTTGAGTAAAAGTTTTAGCTTAAATCATAAAAATATATAATTCCTATCAATGTATCAAATTTATTTTAATATATTATTATGAATAATAATAATAATTCCATATTCATAATTACAAATATGGAAAAATATAACACTAAATATTTATATAATAATAAAATTATTCATTAATATTTTACATTTACAATATTTAAATTATTTAGCCAATTTGAAATTTTTAAGTTTGTTTACACATTGTTTACAGATTATAAATAATATAAAAAATAGTTTGAAAAAAATCGAAATATATATAAAATCGTAATATTTATTTATTTTTTGTATATTAACATTAATATTTATTTATTATCACATGATTTACGTCTCACATATTTTTTATAATAAAAAATTATGAATAGGTATCATTTATACTACACTAAATTGAAGAATAAGCCTATAAAGTCAAGAATTATATTATACGCAAATATTTCTTTCTTAAAATTTAAGAAATTTATTCAAAACTAATATAACTACAAATTTAAATAAACTAAAGTAAATTATAATTTACAAAATTTTATTAATATGAATAATCATTCTTTAAATCCTTATTATCCGAAATTGAATCAGATAATACTTTTAATTGATTATTAACTATATCAAGTATATAGGTAAAAATCTAAAATTAAATTTTTTAAAATATGCTTATTAAAATAATTTTTAAAATCTAATGAAAACATAAATATAGATATTTACAAACTTTCTTATTTTGTCATCCTTATTATAAAATTCACCATGCAGACAATCGTAATTAAAATAATCAAATTTGATTATATATTCATAATCATATAAAAGGAAAGAAATTTATTTAAAAAATTATTCCATTTTGAGTGTAATTGTTACTACTTTTCTTTAACAAAAATAGTTGTTTGAGTGTAGAATAATTATATATATATATATATATATATATATTTATATATTTTTATTAAAGAAATTTTTCCCTGTAACACAATGAATATTTCTTTTACTATAACGCAACTTATTATTTAAAAAATCTTCGTATATTTATTTTAATATATTTGTACATATATACATATGCAAATATTCACATGCGTTAGTCCATTCATACATATCCATATATGTAAAATTCCATATTTTTTAGATAAACACTGTTCAGGATTGAAGTACCCAACAATAAAAAAAATTTATTGTTTATTATAATATGATTCCGATACATTATATCTACATTAAAGCGTAATATTTGAATTATTCGTTACGAAAATTCTCGATGTAATTTAAGCCGCATGCTATATCCGCATAGCAGCAAAAGAAGATTCTCGAACGTACTAAAACTTAATTTCCGAGAAGTCTCCAGAGTTTCCAAGAATTACAACGTTAAATGTACGCAATCATATGGAGCAGCGAACGGCGAGGAAAATCAGTCTTGTTGAGTAAGTCAAGTGAAATTAGTATAAGTCATAACAGTGCAAGTTCTACAGTCTAAGGGAATCCGTGTAAGGTATACTTATTTCTTTACATTATTTATTCTATATTGCTGGCCAGCTATCGGTGCGTCCTCCGCAACGTGACGATAGTCAGATCGCATTGAGGGCGACGCCATAGACTGGCACCTACAGCAAATTATCGGTATCACATATTATATCTTGCGGCTCAGTGTCAACACTATCGGTCAGGCCCCTGCAAATTGATTATTGTCAGACCGCTGAAAAAGGCGCCGATGCTGTCGCAAGAACAATCGCCGAATTAAACGCCGAAGGATCCGCGAGCCGGAGATGCTCTCCGTAAGAACCATCGCCGAATTAAACACCCATGGATTTGCAAGATGGAGATACTCTCTCAATAATAAGAACTAAACCGCGTGCCTAGTACTACCAACGCAGCCCTAGCCTTGCACTCCCTGACGACGTTCTATGACTTATGGCCAACTATTTAATCACGACGAGCTCAGCAATTCTCATTACGATCGGTAACACCAACTACCACTGTGACATAACCGTAAATAAAGGTCATTAAAAACCAATTGTGTTTACACTGAATTGATGCATTAACCTCTCAC
>NW_011948458.1:0-37188 GCF_000503995.2 Ceratosolen solmsi marchali
TTTTTTTTTGTTCTCTAATAAAACGATAAATGATTAAAATTCTATAATATTAATTTTTTATATAATGCGAGTTTAATTATAACAATAATTTGCCTATATAGTATAAAGTGATTATACATTTAATCATTCAACGGTATATTAATAATTATATATTAATATATTAATAACAATTATTGTAATAAATACTAAGCAATTAAATTAACGTTATAATTTTTATATTTTATTTAAAGTTTTTGTTTCACATATTTATGAAAGAACTTAAATTACATAAAGAAAAGCAAGTTTATGATTTATAAATTTTTGGATTTGAATGAAGAAAAATTTGAAAAATTTTTTTTATGTACTTTTTTTTTTAATCATATATATTGATATTATGAATAACTGAGTTACATTATTGTAATAATTTCATATTCGTATATATTATGTGCAAATTATTATAAAATTCTATAGCACAGTTATTAATTTAAACTACTATAGGAACTTACTATAAGTTTTTATTTTTATCGATTACTGGTCAAGTTTCTCCAAGCATGCGTATTCAATGCGTCTAAACGGTCATATTTTGCAAGAAGATAATCTTTCTTGAACGAAACAGGAAGTGATGAATTAACTGAAATAATTTTAAATAAGATTAACAAATAGTTTTTAACAATTGTATGGAATAAAATTTTTTAAAACTTTTACTGTAATATAATATATAGAGATATATCCACAGAGATACTGTGCAATGCATTAATACGACTCCTAGAATAACTTTCCATTCACCAGTTTTTGCACTAAATTCGGCATAAGTTTGCCTGAAACTTGCTCTATACAAAAGTTTCTTTTCTGCAATAGACAGGTGTCTCCAATCTCCTTTTTCTTTATTTCGTAAAGTCTATACAAATGGTATTATTAATTTTATTTAAAACTATTTATATCTATTTATTGGGAATATTCAATTAATATTCAAGTTATTATTTCTTGTAATAAATTTAGCAAAATGCATTTTTCATTAATACAACGATTATATACATTTATTTTTTTAACTTTTTAAAATATCAAATAAAAAAAAAAAAAAAATTACTAATATCCATTTCGTTATTTAATAAATTGATTAGCTACATCTGTTCAATTATTCTTTACCTGAATGTTTGGTGTAATTTCTTTGTATCTAAGTGTGGATAAAGGAAAAACCCAATGATCTATATAAGTTGGTTCTGCAAAAGTGTAATTGCCAAGAATTTCACGATTACCAATTTTATTACATATTGCATGAACTGTATTGCATCTTGTTTGTATTTTATTCCAATAACGAAGCAATGTTAAGGTTCTTAAAGCCATTTTGAGCAAAAATAAAAATGATTTTACGTTTCTAAAAATCAAAGTATACAAAAATTATAACTACAATATTTAGTTAAAATTGTTATTTCCTAATTTCTATTATGAATATGCAAATTTATTTTTGAAAACGATTAGTATTTAATTTTTATTTCTTAAATAAATATATAATCAATTTATTTATATATATGAAATTAAATAAAAAAAAATATATATTTTTTTTTTTAAATATTTAAATTTGTAATAAACAAAAATTCAGATTTGACATAAACAATTTTTTTTTTTTTAATTGAATGAAAAAATATATCGAATTAGCGACAAGCTCTAATATACAAGAATAATTAATATAAATAAATAAATAGAGATTTTTGTAGATTTGTCTTATCGGCAGCATTTAGAAACAAGTTATAAATAACACGATTATCCGACTCTTGAAAAAAAAATGCTTATTACCTATTACATATTTGTTACAATGAGAGAAATTAAGAACGGTACAGAAAATTAGGGAATTATTACCTAATCACTGGGAGAAAATGAAGACAAATTATAAAAGATTATATTTTGCTCGATAGTAAAATTAGGAAATTAGAACTTTAACATTTTCCAAATATTCTTAAGAATATTGTTTTCGAATAATTTTGCTTAAAAAATACTTTACTACTTTTAAAATAGACAGATGTGATCTATCGAAAGTATTTTCCTTTCAAGATTAAATATGAAGTTTGCGATTTTCTGTCGTTATCTCGATTGTGCGCAGAACATCTTTGCAGCGATTGGTGTTGGATACGTTCAATGCGTTTGAATAAGATTAAAGCTACGTATGTGAAATAAGTAATTTCATTAATTATATATTTTTTATACAAAAAAATAATAGCGTTAGAAAATTTAATAAAACGCGGAATCGGTTTTAATTTAGTACTTTTAATGTAATATTTCAAATTCAAAATCATAATGTTAAATCAAGTAATAATATAATACAGCATTTTAGGCAAACGATTATTGAAAAATCGAGAGGGCAGAGCGACCCTTTTCCAATATAATAATCATTATTTAAAGGTCCCATTTTTAGAAAAATAATTTTATTAAAATGGTATATTTAGTAGTATATTAAAATTATTTTTACAAATACTTATCGTAATTAGTATGCGCTATAGTGATCTATGTCATCATAATCATAAATTACTCAAACAATGAAAATAAAACAATTGATAATAATTAATTTATGCAGTATGCGGTAATACACGGAGGTAGATTTAATTTTATTGAAATGGTACAAAAAAGCGACAAATAAATTTATATTACTTTTCCGCGGTAGAGGGCGCATATAAAAATAAAAATACATTCTTCAAAATATGTAAAAATATTATAAAGTTAACAAATAATCCTTTCCTACACAATTAATATTTTTTAACAAAGGCAATTTATCGAAATCCAATACTTGCTATTTTTGTAAAGATTTTAAAACGTATATACATATGTTCTTTATGAGCGTATATAGAATTGTACCGTAATTTTAGGTGCTACGGAAATTTAAAGAAATAAAGAAAATACCGATACCTGACTCTAATAAAAATTTATTTTAATTTATTTTTTAAATTAATTCACTCATCGACAAATGCATTGAATATCGATAGCTCTTGATTGTAACTTTTTTTAATTAGCATGCTTTTTGAAAACATGATATGTCATTAGCATCGGTATTTGGTCCAGCCGATGAAATTTCAAATTATGTAAAAATAAAAATATCAATATTTTCTTTACAATTAGTTAAATAATATTACATTTTTGTTATATCATTTTATTTTAAATCTCTTTTAAAAAAAAATGAAGAAAAAAATATATATATAATAATCAAAAGTTTATTTATAATTAAATTAAAAAAACTTATTTTAACTAACTTCAAAATTATATATAATAATAAATTGTATATGTGAAAGTGTGACTGCAACTGTCGATAGACTGTGTGAGCTTGTAAAATGAAAAAATCTTAAAATTCGTCAATGAGGGAAGAAAACATTTAACTGATATACTTGTTAAAAATTATCAAGACTGCTGTCATTGATCTTCTATCATTAACTAGAAGATTTTAGCACTGTGAAGTAAGATACAGAAGCCTTAGTTACCTAAAATAAAATTTTAACCCCTAAGTTCCTATTTATAACATACATCATATTTAAAAAATATTGTTTTTATACCATAGTGAAATTACTTAACGAAATAATGAAGACTTTGGCACTAACTGTTATTGGTTTTAAACTGCGCATTATCATTATTGTCATAATTTTTTTCATTCTTAGTGATATTGTACACCATCCAGATTCATATCTAGAAATCAATAATTTGTTTATTTCTCAAATTAGAAAAATATATAAAACGTTTATGCTTATTATTTATTTTTTTAATATATTATTATTACATGCAATCACTTATCATTAAACTTTGATCTATTAGATGTTGGCCTTGAATACTATAATAGAGGAGATGAAATAGTTGACTCCCGACGAACATTCCATTTCTTATTATATCATAATACAGTCCCCATTTTCGAATTATCTAATTAAATTACATTATTGTCATTATAATTAGAATGTTTATGTTTTTTGCTAAACGAAATAATTAGATAATATATTATTACTAAAGCTCCAGTAAAACTCATGGCAAACATGTTTAAGCCCAAAATAAAAAAAAAGGAATCACCGTATGTTTTGTTTATACGCTCGCAATATCTATGAAACGAAATAATATTTTAGTCAAATGTATAAAAATTAACTTTACTATACATTGAATCACATTTATTTATTTTTTATAAAAGTATATACCTTGTTTTATACTAAAAACAAGGATTAAATTATAGAGTAATTTATGTTATACATTCAAATATACAAATATAAATTTTATACTTTATTATCTTGTTGTGTTGAGTAACAGCATCCTCTAATTCTTTATAAAAATCATTCTCAAATTTTCTAATAATATTGGTGTCCTTGTTAATCATTTTAAGCCGACGCCTTTAAATTTTGATAAATCTTTATAATTTATTACGAATGAACATCACAAATATTATGTTTATAATAAATATATCAATATAAATATCATATAGGTTAATTATTATAATTAAATTTAATTAGTTATATTATCATTTGTACACTATAGAAGCAATTTATTATATAAAAATACATTCCAAAGTATTTAAATGAATATCTACAAATGAATTATTCAAATATATTAATATTGATAATACGTTGAATTAATTAAAGCATTAATTTTATTTTAATATAAATTTAAATATTAATACTTGATTGTTATTAATTTTGTAAAAAAATTCAATACGTCATGATAATATAGATAATTAATAATTTATTAACAAATCCATAATTAATTTTAATTTTCATCTAAACTTTTTAAAAATCTAACCCTTACTACTTTATAATAGTAAATAATTTTATCAATTAGGACCAAATTTTGAATATGTATAGGATTACTGTTAATTAATATTAATTATATTTCAATATAATTTATTATTAAATATTTTTAATTATATTTAAATGTTTTTAATTATATTTAATGATGTCAATTAATTTAATTGTATCATATTTATAATTATGTTTGATTATATGTAATTATTTTTAATAGGTGATTATTAACAGTAACCTTTTATCACAAGTTTTTGTAAACTTAAGTATCTAGTAGTATTTATTGATGTTTGAAATTTAATAATTTTTAAAACATTTTTATAATTCTACTGAAATTAGGAATAGCAGAATGTAATTAAAATATACTTTTCATAGTCCTTTATGTGAACTTTAATCCGTAAACATCAATTTTTTCATTTCAATTACTATTCGCTTTGTAGATAATACTAATATTTAAATAATAATCTTGTATTACATTAAAATTTTTAGTTTTACAGAGTATTTATAATCTTTATTAATTTAATAAGTTATTTAGTTACATTAACAAGTGGTATTCAATTGTGAGCTAGTATAATATATATCATAGAAAGATTTTTTACTAAATATAGGAATAAATGTTCTCATTATTGTATGCATTTTATTATTATTAACAATTTTAGACGATTTAGTGATTAAACATACCCGAGAATAGATAACATACCACAGGCATGTTGAACACAGCTAGTGTAAAACATATCGGTACTAACCACTGCTAGAACACCAAATATCGTTGTTATATAAGAGTGTATCATTATATAAAAATAATATTTTTCTTCATCGACAAAAAATTCAACAAATATAACTAGATTTTTCGGCCTTGTATCAGTTAATGGTTTTATTATGTCCATTATAAATGATGATAAAGGCAGGAATAAGTAACAGCACATAGTACTATAACACATATCTATGGAATATTTGTTTTAATAAAAAAATATTAATATATAAATAATATTACGTATATAATCTATTGACTTAAGGAGTGGTACCAATAAAATTTATATCTTAAAATCTAATTAAAAACATATTATAAGTATATATATATAGTAGTATTTTATTGAATTTGATTTTTTAATAGAAAATTCAAGTATTTTACAGTTACTTGATCTAATACAATTATTTGAAACATTTATTAATCTTTATTTCATTGTTACCATATAAAAAGTAACTTCTATGTATTACGTAAAAGAAATAAAATAAAATGATTATGATTTGAATACTATTTTATGTTTATTTTAATTCTAATTTGTAATGTTATTAATATAACAATATATAAAATTTATATAATATATTCTTTTAACTAATTTATTTTAAAATAAAATACATTATAACCTATATTATTCATTTGATTTTAATAATGATTGCTTACAATTGTATCCAAAATTTAAAAATTTTGCAAAGGAAGCGTACTTTGAAAGTAATATTATTTCTGTTTCGTCGGTTATGTTATTCCAGTCCTTTTGAATTTCATCAAATAAAGCTTTTATCTAAAAAAAACATTGACATTTGTTAGTAAATTAAAAAAATTTTGTTTGTGAATAATTACGTATATATTTCAGATTTTATTGGTTTTTATGTAAAATAAATTTTTTGAAAAATAAATTACAGTTCACTTCTTAATACGTATAGCATAATAGATGAAATAGATGATCACATTTTATTTGGAAATTTTCTATTATCTCTCATGACTGAATAGCATGTTTTAATTACAAATTGAAATTGAAATTTTAATTTTAATTATTTAAGAAAAATTTTTAGGAACTATCTATAATTCTTACTATATACAATATATTATTTAAATAACATCTATCTAATGTATCTCGATGTATTGATTTGATACCTTAACAATATTTTTACAAAATTTGACAATGTTTTTCATACATATTTTTATATTATGGTAATTTCTTCAATAATTCTTGCACATACATTATATCAATTTTCGTTAATAATATACTATTCAAATCCCAAATGTGATTCATTAATAAATACTACTATATTATTAAATTAATTTCTTATTTTTAGTGGTATCTCATTAATCATTTTTATATATTTGTATATTTCTTTGCTATTCAAATATTAGTAAGCATAAGTATAAATTTAATTAAATTTTTATAATATAACTTCTAAGAAATTATAATATTATTAAATAATTCTCATACTAAATATATAAATGTATATATTTAAGTAAAATTTTCATAAATAATGAATAAAGCCATGTTCATGATGAAATAAGTATAAAGTATAACAATGAAATCATTATGAAATAACGATAAAATAAATAAATAAATAATAAATAACCATCAAATACATATAATGTAATTATTAAATTATTTAGTAATGTCTGAATTTATATAATACTAGTATGGTTTTATAATTTAGTTTACAATTAAATTTATTAAATTTGAAATAAATTTAGAAATATCCAATCAATATAATTGTCAAAACATGTGATAATTATTAGTATTTTAAAAATTATGCATATTTTCAGTTTAAGATTTTCAATTAATAGTTTTAGATTGTAGATGTGATTTTGATACATCAAGATTTAACTTTAAATAATTTAATAATTTCTTTTTTATTAGATAAATAAAAATCGTTTGAATTTTAATTATACCTAAGAGGACAAATAGAAAATTGAATTAAGAATTATTTAACTATACATAGTCATTTTATTGTCGTAATTAAAATTAGTGGGTATACTTTATAAACAATGTATACCTAATGTTACTATAAATTTATGTAAGTTTAAATAAATAATAATATTAATGATTATAAAGTTTAAATTAATTTTACAAATGCATCAGCTACCGACAGAAAATAATTATTCGAATAGAATTATAAAATATGACAACAGTATTTTTTAATATATAATATATTAATATTAATATATTTTTATTGTATGTTTATACCTGTTTTCTATTGAAGATGTTATTACAAAATTTTATTCCAACTCCTAAATTATATATAATTGGCCCAAAACATTCAATTGTATGGTCAATGTTATCTATAACTTCAATTAATTTAATAAACTAAAAAATTTATAGTAATTAAAATACAATTATTTTTAATATGTATACATTTTTACATACTTGGGGTATTAAAATGCTAACATACTGAAAAATCCAAATGTACGTAAGAAATTTTGCTAAATTTTTAGATTGATAGGGCCACTGTCCAATGAGTAACATAGAAATTTTATTTATTTGATAATAAACATTAATAGAATGAGTACGAAATTTTATCATTTTAAAAAGATCTAAAATTACTGTGAGAATAAATGGAAACTATTTCCAATTATATACTTACATTATTTTCTATATTTATTGTGGTCAATATTAAGTTTATGTTATTGAATTTAATTTTTACTCGCATATTGTTATCTTATCTTCTAAATTGTCATAGGTTATAATTTTCTTAATGTTCATGTACTTGATATTAAATATAATGTTAATGCAATTATTCTAAAGAAGACTAAAATTACGTAGGTAAGAAATTAAGTTACATTTTCTTATTCCATAATCGATAAATAGATAAATTATTCTATAAATATCTCTTAACATAGGTTAATAATATTTTCACTATAAAAAAATAATTATATAGAAATATCTATTTCAAAGAAATATATTTTTATACTCTAAAAAAGTATTTCTACCATTAATATATGACATAATTAAAAATGAATGTGAATTAATTATTAATATGTAGTATATAATAAAATACGGAGAGGTTGAATTAGTTTTGAAATATATACTTTCAATAATAAAATGTAAATAATTACTATCGAAGAAAATTCAACCTTTTATTTCATTATCTAATTTGTAGTGCTTACAGAAAATTTATATTTAATATTCAATTTTATAAATAGAATTTGGTTTTTTAATTACTAATGTTTTTAATTTTTCTTTAAAACATGAGTTTTTTAATTATACACATAATAGAAAATTTTAAGATTTAAAAAAAGGTAAAATAATATATTCTACATATTTTACATTACTACAGTACTTTTGATTAATATGGCCATTACATAACACTTTTTAACTAAAAAGTAGTACGTAAATTTGTATTTATTTTATTTTACATTTCAGCATTTGATAAATTATAGATCATAACTTTCCTGAGAATCTATATAGTAATAATTTATAATTAACTGAAAGTTATTACTTTAAAAAAATTTATATTGGTAGTTTTGATTATATTTGCAGCAATTTAATAATTTAATTAGATTAAGAATTAGTATTAAACATCTTAAACATTGATGGTGAATTTTTTCTATAATTTTAATTTTGATAAATAAATTTCAAACGTACAATTACAACATAAAAATAAAATATTATATAAGTTGACAAAATTTTTAAAGTATATTTTTATAAAACAAATAGCAATAATATATAATACACGTGATATGTATATACTCGTATATATATGTATATATATGATAATATAACATTTTAATTGGATTGAAATAAAATAAAATTGTTATGAAACTTTAAATATAATTTAAAATACGAAATTATTATTCTTAATATTAAAATATATTTGAACGTATATTTAACTAATTAAATTACGGTAAGTTCCTTAAATCAATGTTATTTGTAATACAAACTTATAAATCTTATAGTCAAATATTTTAACTTTTAAATTGCACTATTTTAGCACTTATTATTTATGCTTTTTGTAGCATACGCGATCTAACAACCATAAAGTATGAAAATGTATGTCTCAGCACCTTAAAAATAAATTATATGCTAAATTTATTTTTACTGATTTTTAAACGATTAACAATAAAACAAAATAGTTACTGATAAAAAATTCTCTAAGGTTAGTGGATAAGTCATACATTGTATTAAACACGGTCTTGAACATCGTAAAAACATCATTTTTATAAGTCCTCCAGTTTTTGCTGAAGACTTATACCATCCAGAATTGAATCTGAATAAAAGAGAAAGCTTCAATAATGTATAAATTATACTGAAAATGACCATAAAATATTTTAAATGATTTTATAACTACAAAAAATTATTTTAGTAATTACATGCATTTGTATATTTTATTATTGTGATTCATTAGATCTTGACTGAGAAAAGCGAAGCAGAACATATGTAATAATTCCAAAAATGTAAATAGCAAATACCGCATTACTTCCTTTGCATTTTCCCATAGAATGAAAATCTGGAAATTTTTTAAAATGTTTTATGTACGTCATTGTTATAAAGAAGATTTTTCATTGTAATGCTAAGTTTTATAATCTTCATAAAAAAATTCTTATGAATATATATTACATTAAATTAATAATTTACAAATATAATATTTGAATACAAACATTGAAAATAAATATTTTATGTAATAATTACTTAATAATAATTACTATAATATATATGTATTATACTATTAAATGTATATATAAGCATTAATACTATTTTATGTATATGGATTAAAAGTATATTTGTTATAAGTATTTTATTTTAAGCGATTCTTTTATAAATATATATTGGATAATAATAAACCGAAGAATTTCGAAGTTATTAAATAAAACTAAAAACAAATTTTATCGTGAAAATTTCTTTACAAGCTTTAAATATTTATTCTGAAAAAGATAATATTGATGTATTTAAAATAAATTAAATGATTACGTATAAAAAAGTAATAATTAATATTCAAAGAAATTAGATGAATTGTATTTCAAATATTATTATCTCTACGAAAGTTACTAAAAATAAATAGATTAAATACTGTTCTAGAAATTGTCCTTTAATATTCTGAAATAAATAAAGAAATAGAAAAAATATGTAAGGGTATACTATTATTAAAATAATATAAAAGTATAAAAATAATACATTTATAATCAAGACAGAAACCAAATATACTTTTTTCTTTTTAATTAAGATCCTTTTTTTTATTTAACGTATTGCTATCTCCAATTAGTATCAAGATGTGATAAATCTGATTCAGTAATACTTAAAAATTAAATCAGATTCAACCTTGAAGCCTATTGTTATATTATTATAAATAAATCATTGTTATATATTATAACATATAATAAAATATTATATACTTTTAAATTAAATTACAAATTATAGAAAAAATAGTAATAAGTGTTTCTCAAAAAAGCTTATCAATATAAATATTTTTGATTATTAAAAATAAATGCAAATAGAACACAGTCAAAACAACATATATCAAATGAGAAATGTAATTTCCTTCGTTATATATGATACATTAATAATATTAATATCACAGAAAGAATAATATTAAAATTCTATATTATAGAAAAAGTATTCTATAGATAGAATATTCAAACCGTGGATTCTAATATTAGTTCAGACATGTAAAAGAAAATATTCGTAAAAATTAGATATTTTGCACATTGTTTCGCATATCAAATTCCTGTAAAAGTACTAATACAATATAATATAGAAATTTTCGTATTTTTCTAAATCTTAGAAATAATAGATATATAAAATGCAAATATTAAATAAATATTTAATTAGTATTACTGCAAGCTTAATACTCGAGTTTATCCCTTTATATTTATATTTTCAACCTTCTTACAAAATAAAAACTTAATAATAATAAGTTAAAAATTATAGTGTTTTATTTTTTATTATTTATAGTTAAACAAATACTAAAATAACTGCTTATTATCATTGAAATTCGCTAAACCCTCTATTTTTAATAAAATGTTAATGATAAGACATGTGAACTAATCATGTTAACAAAATCACTAACTTATAACAAAAGAACAAAGTTGATTAAACTATGGAACTTAATGTTAATTATATTTGGTGTATTAAAGTAGATATTTTTATTAAGAATATTAATATATAATTATAAATAATAAATATTTTACTACACATTTGACTAATTAATGAAATTAAATATTAATCTAATTTCTATACAACTTATTTTAAAAATGCAATATATTTACCGCAATACTGCTTGTGCAAGTAAGGAATATTAAAATTAATATTATTATAGCAAATGAAGTACCAACAATATCATTAAATTCATCCACTAAACTAAAAATGAGAAGGATCATTTTTATTACTTATTGTAAAATGAATAACTATAAAAAAATTTATGTAAAATATTTTTAATAATTCTTAACTCAAGAATGTTATTATGTAAAATAATACAATTAAGAATTTCTTGATACGTTTTATCATACAATTTATTTCTTTCATTTTTTATAGTACTTTCAAGTCGTCTTCTAAATTGACAAATATCATAGTCATTATCGAACTTTAATACTTGTCATATTATTAAGATAATATGAGTTTAAAATTTTTCATATTTATAAATATTAAAATCAATAATATGTTAATTGTATTTATAAATAAAAAAATTGTATAAGACTAACGAGCTTATAATCCAAATAAAGTAATTATTTATAAATAAAAATAAATATATACCCTAGTATTGCAAACATTCCACAGACGTGCTGAACATAATTTACTGTAAATGAGTCGAGTGAAAGAAGAGGAAAAATACCAAGTATACCTGATGTCAAGGCGTGTATTAAAAACAAGTAAAAATACTCATTATTTTCAATAGGATACTGAATGAATAAGTTTAATTCTGTTCTTGTTCCTTTATAATATTGAAGTTCATCTTGAATGAATAATACCATAGGAGGTACAATAATAAAAAATAATGAACCAATAGTGGTACCTACAAAAAATTATATTAAACTTTTAATTGAAATAATACTAGTTTATTGATATTATTTTATTGATTATTTTACATTGCAATATTACATCGATGGCTTATAATTTTTTCAACTATTTAGATAGATTATATTATCCAAATCAATGTTTTATAAGAATATTATTTTTGCTCACCAATGCATATCCGAGATATTATTTTTCCAATTTCAGAATAACGAAATAAAATTTCTTGTTCTTTTTTATCAGATAAACTTTTCCAATTAATACATATTTTTTCTAGAAGATACTTTATCTGAAATGAAACTTAATTTTGTATTATAGTTATTTCAAAACAAAATATCTAAATAAATATATTAAATATACATATGTTTAAAATGAATTAATAAAGTAAATTCACTATTAAATAATAAAATACCGTTAATTGTTTTAAATAGTTTAAATAAGAATTAATAAAATGCTTTCACTTTACGATTTTGTTTTAAAATAACTAAGTTTAAATATATTGACCTTTTTTTGAGCATGTACAATTAATTTTTATTGTCAATTTATCATGTGTATATTTGTTTAAAAATTATTGTTTATATTATTAATAAAATATTGAAAAATGCTAATATTGATAGATTGATGATTAATTTTGGAAACGTTATTATATACTGATTACAAAAAGTCGAAATCGATCTTCTTAAGATATTAATAGTGTATGACCGATAAGGCTGCAAAAGTCTTGTTCTTTGGTGATTTTTGATTGATAGGGACAATGAACTTGAATAAAATTCAAAAGAAACTTAATAAATATTGACATCTACTTAAATTCCACTCTTAAACTAATGTTATACTAATATAATGACATCATGAAAGGTAATTTAATATTTTTATAATAAAAATACCGCTATATTAAAGATAATAAAATACAATACAGTTACCTTTGTTTGATGATGAATTGAATTGCTAAATATTATACTTAAAATTATATTATAAAAGAATAAAATAGTAATTTGAATAACAGTATCAGTATTATCCCAATACCTAAATAAACTGAAAGCCTATAATTCACATTTTAATTATTAATATTTTTTTAAATTATAATTGGAAATAAATACTTCTACCTTATTATAGTAAAATTAATTAATCTGGCACATGTATGTATTCATTATATTCTATATTAGGATTATATGTTACATATTTTTTTCTACAAAACTCATATATTAAAATACAAATTATCATATAAATTAATAATGATAATACACGTATGTTACAATATTTGAATGAATTATTACATTAATTTACCAAAAAATATTTTAATTGACAATAATCAGAAAATATAAGTTCTAAGAAGTTTAATAGTTTATTTATTGTATACATTTACAATTGTAAATGAAAATTTTTATAAATTAAATTTGAAGATGATAAAAACTTGTTTACTGTAAATAATAAATATTTATTTTATCAATATGTTGAAGAAAAATTAAGAAACATTTCAAAATTTCAAACAAATTTTTAATTATTCTATGTACTATAATAAAATTAATATATTAAAAGTTGTTTAAATTATAAATGACCACAAGATCAATCATTTTGAATATACTTTATAATAATTATATTATAATAAATAATATAAATAATATTGCTTTTATTTATAATATTGCAATACTAAAATTGTATTGCTAAATATAATAAATTTATTTAAATCAAACATTATTATTTAAAAAATTTATAATTATTAAAAAGCTTATTACCTCGATTTGTAAAACACTAATATGCATGAAACTCCAAAATATACGAATTAATCTGGCTGATTTTTTTGATTGATAAGGCCAGATTCCACAACAAGACATGAAGTATTGATTTATTTGAAAATAAATACTAAGAATTTTACTGTTGTCGTTCATCTTTTAAAATATTGAGTAAATTTTTGTGATCGGCGAGATAAATATTTTTTATTATTTTCAGGAATCATTAAAAACTCAGTTATCAAACAATGTTTCATAACAAAATAATCGATGAAACTGTATAATTTACTCTGAATTAAGACATATTTTCTTATGTCTGATAATTAATTATTCGTAATTCAACCATTAAAATAATATGAGTATAAATATTAAAGTATAGAAAAGATCTGTAATATATGAATAATAGGATAAAACAATTATGATATTACATTTTTAATACTTTTATATTTTTAAAATTTATTTCAAACTTACATCAAAATAAAAAAATATAGAAGGGGTTTATAATATTACTCAAATGTTAATATATTAAGGTTATATAGATAAAACAATATAAAATGTTAATAATAATTACTGGGTGGTTAAACATTTAAGAACAAATATATAACTATATATATATATATATATATATATATATATAATTTATTTATATCTTATGTTATTTTAATAATACAAATAATATTATAAATGAAATATTGAAAATTGTATTCAAGTAGCCATTACAATTTATAAATTTCTAAGTATTTTTAAATAGCTTTAGGTCTTAATTATTTATATTCCTCGATTATGAAAAAACAATGTAATCACTGTCATGTTACTTAATTTTTTCGTTATAATATATAAATAGATAATATATAAATAGATAAATAGATAATATACAAATAAAAAGATAATATAAAGATATACTCAAGAGAGAAAAAAAAAGGAACTAGAGAAGAAATATAGTTATAAAAATGAAAATGACAATTAATCCACAAATCAAAATCTTCGATATAAATAAAATCGAACGAGGTCAAATGTAATTGAACAATATTCAATTTTTTATATATTTCAGATTGATAATATTGATAATTTCAAATTTATAATATTGATAATTTTAGATTAATAATAATGGGCAAGACCGTGTTTTCATTAAAATCAAAGTAAAATGTACTCATGCAAATTTTAAATAGTATACAAAATTTATAAGTTTATTTTCTAAAGTAATAAATCATATTAACTGGTTCAAAATTAAAATACAACCTATATAAGAGATATAACTTATGGAAGAATCCAATTACAATCTATTTAGGAAACTATTTTTTAAGCTAAAACAGCCATTTATCTGAAATAACAATCTTACAATTTATAAATTTTATAAAATAATTATAAATTATTGATTATTCCTTGAAAATAAATTATAAAAAAAGTGTACAAGTATCACATGTTTAATATCTAAACTTTAAAAATATATTTATTTTTATTATATTACACCAAAAAATATTTTTTTTGTATACTAAAACATATTACAAACTTTATAATTATTTCTATATTTACTTTAATTTTTAAATATTTATTTTAAATATTAAGATATTCTCTTCATATTTTTAATAATTACTTTAAAATATTTGAATTTTTTTGATATCTACAAAATGTAAAATCAAGTCTTGTAGACTCTTATTATAAATTTATTTGATATTCTTATTCATTCTAGTTTTTTATATAATTAAAAAATCTACATATTTAAAAAATTGTGTATATATATAAATGAAAAAAAATCCATTTATCTAATTCCAAATTTCGTTAGCTTCAAATGTGTTTGAAAAAAATTACTGTTGCAGCATTTCTCATTTTAGTAAATAGTTTTTCATAACGTAGCTGTTTATCCATTTCATATTTGGTTAATTCATGTTTAGTTGATTTGGTCGATCGAAAATATCTATAAAATAATGCACATGTATTTATAAATGACAAAATTTTAATTTTTAAATGAAATACAATGTTTATCTTTAAATTCTGAGAGTCGACTTGTTTCTTGTCATATCCAAATGAACGACCAGTAAAGAATATTAAAAATGAGAAATGCGACGGGGAAGACAATGCGACTGCGTTTGTCAATCCATTGTGCAATCTCTTGGGGTGTCATGGTCGTGAAAGTGTTAAGTTGGACAAGGGTCGATCGCCTCTGTATGGATTTAGCGGGAGGCAGCGGAGGTGGAGGAGATGGATTGCCGTCTATTGTCACCATGCTACCGATTGAATTATCTTTCTCATTATCTATTCTTACTGCTGGAACGTTTATCGTACTTGGAAAGCTCTGTCGGAATTGATAACTATTTTTAGCAAGTGTAATATTACAGTGCTACAGTGATTTTGAAAATAATATATAATATAAATAACATCTACAATAATTTCTATAATATTGGTCATAAATTTTTCCTGAATTATTTATATTATACATAAAAATGCACTTTGGCTATATTCTTTTTAAAAGTTGAGATAACTTCAAATGTATTAAAATACTAATCGTAATTAAATTATAGTAATTATTTATATTTTATTTATTAGAAGTTAATTACGTTTTTAATTATAATTTCTATTTAGTCATGAATAATCTATTCAATATAATTTAGATAAATTCTGTTTTTTCATATTTCTTATCAATTTTTTGTTTATTCTATGCCTTAATAAAACGAAAAATCGTACGCATATATTTTAATATCTATAGGTTACATTTTTTATGTTAAGCTCTATTTTGTGAATGTCAGGTGTAAGTTATATGCTTAAATATAAATATATTTTTTTATTTTGATTACTCAAATAAATATATCTTAAATATACATTTTAGAAAAATTCATATAACTATACCTTAAGTATTTTTCATTTTCAATACATATATATGCAATTTAAAATTTGTTAAATATTGTTTTGTAAAACTGGAATTGAAATTAGAAATTAGATTTCAGATTAGTTTAATAGAATTTTGACTACTAAATTAAAGACTGTAATTGTATAATATGTAAAAAGATCATTTGTCAAGATAATTATCGTATCTTACATGTATTGTGAGATAATTCTGACTCATGTAGTCTTTCTCAGAGATATTGCCGTTGTCAAGAGATGACCAAGAGCGGGATCTTTCAATACCTGTTGTATTTTTTTGAAATTGTTTTCGAGCGAGTCTCGGTGTCAATGTCGATTTTAGAATATACTTGCTATTAACTTTTTTTAAAGGCACATTTTTTCTGCAATTAAAATCTATTGGCTAGATAAAAATGAATTTTGTATTATATTTTTTGCTTCTAATCATATTTACTTCTTTCATAATACCGTCAAACATGAACGATATCATAATAGTATGTTATATTGAATATGGTTTTATTTTAAATGTTCAAAATTTGGAATGAGGTAGATAAAAATTTTTAAAAAATGCACAAAGTTCTATATCAAAATCTAAAATTTCTCATCTAAATATTATATTTTTTAAGAACTATTGAATACGTTTATTGAATTACTAAAAAAAAGATTTAATATTTCCATAATAATATCCTATCACATAAAATTACCTATGTACTATCTATAGAATTAGAAAGAAATATCATATTTTATTTATTATAATTAAATTCTCTTTTATTGAAATAGCATTATGTTTTTAGATGAAGTAAATATTAAAATACGACTTTAAATAATTTTTGAGTAATCATTACAAATAATATACAAAATGGGAGTTTGAAAAAATATAAATAAATATCTTCTAATTAATAAATACAAATAAATACGAATTATAATACAGTTTTAAAATGACATGATTTTGAATTATTAAAGTAGTATAGTTTACTCACAGGTAAGTTCATTTCTAAATTAAACCCTATATCAATTATGAATTAACTTTTATTTTATAAAAATTGAAATATTATTATAAATATCCAGTTAATAAATTAATATTTTATGCAAATAAAATAAAATGTCAACAAAATTTATTTAAATTTTTAAAGAGTCGTATATGAAATAAAGTATAAATAAAATTCATATACATTAAAGACCTAATTAAAATTGTACTGTGGATCGTGTATGTTCTGAAAATATATAATTATCCAAATAATTATTAAATACTAACAATTATTTTATTAAAACTGGTTATTATAAGGACTTTTGAAAACATCATGATTAAATACATACAGAATAAATATCATATGGTACATTGAAATATTTTTAAATTCATTACACGAGCTTTATTAAATCTTTGTAAATACTCGAATATTTGCTGACAATAAATCAAGCAGATAGGTTATTTAAGAAGCAAACTTTGAATTATTTTTTTATAAGTGTAATTTGCTCGAGATCAAAAGGGAAACTGATTATTCTATCATAAAAGAAAGAAAAAAAATATTTTCAGAACTATTTGGTAGTAATAACTTCTGTTATGGATATAATAACTCTTTAGGTAGATATAAATATATAACTTTAGACTAATTGCACAAAGAGATAATAATTATCAGATCTAGTGATCACCTGACAGAAAATTATCAAAGTATTTGCAAAATAGTTTAATTAATTTGCCATAGTATAAAATATTTGAAATTTACTTTCAAAAATAATAAAATATTGCATTTCAATTTTTTTTATTAATGCAATAATATAACTGTCAATTTATTAATTAATACAAATAAAACGAAACAGTAAATTTTCTATTTACTATCATTGTTATTTATTTATTTAGATAAATGTTAAATACGTTAAAAAATCATTAATATAAAAATTTACATTTATTAAAGTAATGCCCAGATTCTTCTATTACAAACTTTAATTTTATAAAAAGATAATATATTTAATTATAAAATATTCTTTAAAAATGAAATCTAATTCTGAATATTTAAAAGTTTTATTTTTAAGAAGAAAAATATGATTTTATATTCGTATTCATAAAAATAGAATTTTAAAAATATTATATATTAGAAACTTATTATTTTAAAATAAACACTATTACAAAAACTTATATCAATACTCTTCCAATTTTTTTAATTAATATAAAAAAAATTAAGCAATATCTGAATTCAAACAAGTAAGATTTTATATTAATAATAAAAGCGGTTATTGTTTATAACAACGATTTAGTAATTATTTACATACAAACAGTTAATAGTTGATAGCTTTTTGAATTTTAAAATAATTACTCAGTCATTAGGAATTAATTAATGATCAATAACTTTCACTCCTCCCGTTTTTAAACTTATTAGATTCGATTAATTTAAAATAACATTTACAATTTTGTCTTAATAAAAAAACATAACAAATTTTTGTATAATTCTCGATTCAGTTTTTATCATGCTTCATTAAACTTCTACCTATATAAATGTAAATACTTATGTAAACATGAACAAAGTAAGTCTGTAAGTCCTATAGTATTCTATCATACAAATAATTAAGTCGACAAGTTATCAGAAACAAAGTTATTTGAATATTAATTAATGAAAAAATTAGTTTAAATTTGATTTTCTATATCAAATATTTGGAAAATTTCTAAAAAATTGAAAATATTTAAATATAAAAAATATTTACTTTCTTCTATATATTGTATTGACGAATGCGAATTCGACCATCGCTGCAAAGAGAAATATCGTGCATCCTAAAAACCAAATTTCACTAGCTTTGATATATGACACTTTCGGCAAGGAATTTTCGACCTTCGATGCAAGTGTCATAAATGCGAGTATTGTGTTCGTACCTAAAATATTAGTAAAAATATATAATTCGATTATATTATTCATATATGCTTTTATAGTTAAATCCTTGAATTATTAAGTTATTAATAATTTAGTGTTCATATAAAATATTTAAAATTACCAACATCTATTACAGACAGTTACAGCATAGTATATAGTCTAAGAATAGTATATGAAAAGTTATAGTACGAGATCATAATCTATAATCATTTATGAAAATTTTTTATTTTATTTTTGTAAAAAGAAAATTTACTTTACTAATTTTAAACTTGAAAAATGTTTAAATAATCAAGTAGTTATGAAAATGATCACTTATAGATATTTTATTGATGTACGAATTATAAGTTTTACAGTTATGTGCTCTAATTACATTTTTTATTTTATATCATCACTAGAAATATAAAAAAATTTTTGCAATACGTAAAATTTTTATTTATTTAATTTAATTTATTCTATCTGCACATTTATTGTACATAAATTTATTGTATATTTAGTTTTTTTAGTTATTATTATATCTCTTATTTAAAGTAAATATATATTATTTACAAGAAAAGATAAAAGAAGTAATATGTCATGAGAAGATATCAACGTAATGAATTTTATGTGCAAGAGATAACTGTTCTAACATCTGAATTTTAACGTAGACATAATTTTCGTATTCTGTGTTTCATTGTAAAAGATAAAGTAAGTTTTCTATGATTTTTAATATCAAATAAAATTATAATTGAAATAATAAAATTTATAAACTGGAAAACAATGAAAAATCTGATAACTTCGTATTTAGAAATTTTTTATAAATTATCATAAAATTTTATAAATTAAGACCATTTAATAAATAGTAAAATTTCATTCTTGTATAAATTGGAAACAAATATAAATTAATGATGTATTTTAATTATCTATTCTACTACATTACAGTGTTTAAAAGAAACAATATTTCATCCTATAGTGATGCTAAGTCTTAAAGCTGTTATCTTATCTTTGAATATTTAAATGAAAATATTGCAGTAATGAAGTTTTAAAATACTCTACAGTGATCAAAATAATTTAAAAAATACAAAAATGAACTCGTTTGTGATCACTTATTTATTTTTTTTTAAACACAATTTTCTAATGATTCTTTTGAAGATCCGATTTTAAGTTCTTTAGTAAATATATACATTTATAATTCTGCGTTAATGAATTTATATTAATTGCACATATTATTAATTCATATATACAAATACTTTTAAATTTTATACTATATATACCTTGAATATTTTTTAAAATAATACATAATATTATATTTGGTTATTAATAAAATTATGAATCAATGATTTATAATCTTAAATGATATATGTTATGTTTTTTAAACTCACCCAATACGATTCTGGGTGGACTGGCATCCATATGAAGCCAAAATGAAACCCATGATATAACAACTATTAAAATAGAAGGTATATAATAATCCATCATGAAGAATCCCATTTCACGAGCAAGTTTAAATGTTATGCTAATTGAACTAAAATTACCAGCTGAAAATTAAAATTATTTACCGATTATATATTTAAAATAATTTGTAATAACGTTTCTTTAAGTTTTTTTTTGTAATTTACTAAATATTAATTTATGTATTTTAAATATTAATCAATTATATATTCAAAAAAGTTTGATATTAAAAAAGATATAAGATCAGATACATATAAATATGTTAATTGAAGATATTTAATGGTTTCATAATTTTAAATGTTTAATAAACGATAAAAAAATTAATAGCTTTTTTTATTATACAGATTAATTGTATAATCCGACTAATTAATTATTATATTATACTGCAAATAAATGAATAAATTCATCAATTATTCAAAATTTTAAAAAACCTATACAAAAATATTTTAATTATATAATTTAATTCTGAATTGTACATATGTATACAATTGTACATATGCATGCATATGCATATATGCATACGTGCATACACATACATACACATACGTACACATACATACACATATAATTCATTTTTTATTCTCATATAACACATATATAGAGTAATACAATAAATTATGAAAAAATATAGTTTTTAGATAAATAAATTTATAATTAAAAAAATTAAAATAATATACTGTTAATTTCTTGTATAATATTTAAATATGTTTAATTGCATAGAATAGAATTCTAGATGCAATTTCTTATTATATAAATGAAATATAATTCTAATAAAAAATGCATAACCGTAAAAATAATCTACTTTTACAAAAGAAAAAATAACCTCTTTGAAAGTTAGTTATATATTAAACATATTTATTTAAAAAAATTAAAAAATATTCTTTTACAAAAAAATTAATTTACTATGTAACATAAATAATTTTAAGTACAAAATAAGAATATATCAATTATTTATTTAGTTATTGTAATAATTAAAAATTAAATAATGTATACAACCAATAATTATTAAAATTTATATTATATTTAAAAACTATCTATTTGAATATTTTTAAGATAATTTACCGAAATGTCCGTAATGTTGCTGCGCTGTAGTGTAAGATACTTCCGATCTGTTTACCCATTTATCTACCAAACGATACTCTGTTAAATGCAGTTCATCAGCAAGTACAATGGGAGCCTCATCCCAATTGAGTACCATATCTTGAACACTGTGCGTCCCTGTAATAAAAATAATAATAATGATAGTAAAAATTAATGTAATAATAAACAATATTAATTTTTTTTTCAAAACTGTTATATTTATTCGAGGTAATGTTTCCATACAACTTTCGAAAACCAATGGACATTCCTGAACGTCGAATGGAAATTTTTCTAATCTCAAACCACAATTAAGAATTGCTTCTAGTCTGTAATAAATAAATAAATAAATAATTAAATTTAATATAGATCATAATTTAATGAAAATTATAATATTACGCATTATAATACGATAATAAGTACTAAATCTAAAAAAAAATTTACAATAATTTATAAATATTTTATTTGATATAAACAAAATTATTAAATGATTTAATGTATTCTGATTATCATGTAAGAAATGATATAACGACTCTATATCAAATATAAATTAAAAATAATTTATATTTATGATCAATCCACTGTAAATATTTATATTAGAAAATTTGAATTATAAATAAAAATTAATATTTTACAAAAAGAACCCTATAATACGATCACATCGAATTTGTAGGTTTAAAATATATATAAAACTTTAATAAAAATTCTTCATACAGAATTTATAATAATTTAGCAGAGGAATAATGTACAGATTTATCAAACATATTTAAATAAAATTAGAGAATTCTATTTCAATTATTCTTTGAATAGAAAATTTAATTTAATAGACACTAACCTAGTGTTCAGTATAACCATACCAGAAGGATCGATTGAAATTAAAAGATCCTTGACAGTATTACCCATAATTACAGAACTCCGTTCATTTGCTACGTAAACCGATGGTGTCCAAATCAGATCGTGTGCTGATTGTCCACCGAATATCTGATTCTGATGTGGTGCAATATCTTCAAATCGGAGTCTGTTATCCAAATATCGGAATTGTAACATCATGTGTACATCAAATTGCTGCAGAAGTTAAATATTCTCTTTTAAATTTGAATAAAGCATACGAATAGCATCGAATATGTGTGAAAAAACTATGTTTATTATTATTGTTATTACTATTCATATATTAGAAATATTAAGGCACAAGTTTTACAAAATTTAAAGCTTATATATATTAAAGTACCTTAAAAAACGGAATACATTAGTCCAATTTGTTATTTTAAAAAATATGAAATTATTTATAAATATATAAGTATATTATTACTTGATTCTAAATACAGAATATATCGAAAATTCAACTTGTTATTACAGTATATTTCAGAGAAAAAATTGGAATTCAAAGAATAAATTTTAATCCTATTTTTCAAATATATTGTAATTGATCTACCTTAACTAAGTTAGCTGATGTACACTTTAAATAAAAAAACAAAAATGTACACCATATAAGAAGATAAAAATTGATAAATAAATAAATATTAAATATAAATAAATTAATACCAATTAATAAATAAATTGGTGCTCAAATACTATAAATCTTACAACAACAATAAATATAAAAATAAAATTTTAAATTAAATTAAATTAAAAGTTAAATTTTTCATAATGAATATATTACAACTGAACAAATATCTACATTAAACATTTTTTATTTTTTTAATAATATTATTGTAAGTATAACTCAATACAAAATCCAACATTAAACTTAAAATAACAACAAGCAACTGCTATAAATTTATAATCCAATATACATGTCATAATGTTGGTTTATATATTACAATAAAATTTTTATATTTCCCAATAAAGATAGCAATTTTTATTAATTCGATATAAAATACAGTATTGTTAAGAATAAAGACAATAATGCGGAATATTAATACATTAAAAAATTGAAAATACCAGAGTTTTAGCCATGTTAGATTTAATAGTGTAGATATAAGCTCTTGACCAAACCCTCACTGGGTTTCGTTCACTCAATTCACCCATAGGCCTAACCATTTTATCATAACGACACTCTTTTGTCAATTCTTGCAGAAGTTCCAGTTGTGTGAGTGGTCCAACGATACTCTTATTTTGGCAACTATCAAGTCTATTATAAATATATAAATTTTAATTTCCTTGGAAATGCAATTAAAATTGTAAGCATATGAATGCAACGTACATATAAATGCATGCACACGTAATATATATTATATATAAATTTAATTAAACAATTTACAATTAATTTTTTTATTTATACATCAATATCTAAATATATGATTACAATATAATTGGACGAAACCTGTTAATCATTCATAAAACGTATTAATTATAAACAAATGACTGACAAATTTTGTAATAACAGAAATTAATAAATATTATGTTATTTTTTACTTGCCAATAATAATATAAAACAATTTTACATTATATTCATATTAATTATTTAATTTGAGAGCAATAAATAATAAACCTTAAAATATTATAAATAAAATGATTTAATTTACAATGTATATTGCTTTATCAGAGTGATACTATTTCAGAATTTAATTAAAAAAGACTTCTTTTTAGAAATTTTAGAATTGAAATTTTATAATATTGTATTTATTTTATTATATATTATATATTACATTTATTTCAAATATTTTATAGTACTATTAAAATATTTTGAATACATTTTTATTTATATAATATTTGTCTATAATTGTACTGTATATATTTATGCATCACTTTGTGTGTATGTGAGAGAGAGGTAAATATAAGCAGAAAATAAAGCAATATATAATTAAAATAAAAATATTGATTAATAAAATAGATAGAAATTAAAATAGCTTATGCAATCAACAACATAAAATATACCATAATCATTAAATTATAACAATAGATTAATTAGTAACATTATTGTTTTATTAACAATTATATTATTACAATTATATTATTAAAAATAATATTTATTATTATTAAATTTATTTTATTTTAAAAAATTTATTCTTTCTTTGTACAAATTAAATTAATTAATACATAGTTTGTCTGTTTTACAAGCTAATTATTTTTCATGATTAAATTATGTTTTGTAGCTTTTCTCAACATCATCAAGATGTTCATTACTGCGTTTGTGTATTAAAAATTAAGAAGGATAAAAACATACAAGACCACGTCAAGGCCATGTAACCCCTTTCTTGCTCTGTCTTTCACACTCACCATCTCTCTCTCTCACTCTCTCTCTCTCTCTCTCTCTCTCTATCCTTTTCACTCCGCATCCATTTTCCTATGGTCGTTACAGCAAAATTAAAATGATTTTAATTACAAAACATATTATCTATTGTCTCTTTCCGAAGGAATGATAAGATGTAGTTTAATCAGAATAGATTATTGAAATTATTTTTAGAAAGGTATACTCCTTTTGCATTCAATTTTTTTTCCTTTTTATATATTGCGAATTTACACTATAATCTTAAATGATATAAGTAATACCATAAATAATATAAAATTAATTTTTCATAGAAATATTATTGTAGCTTTGTTTCTGTCGATTGCATGTTATTAATTTTAATTAAATTGGATGTACTTATAAGAAATATATACAATGTATATATTAAAATATGCATATATATATATATATATATATATATATATATATATATATATATATAATAAATGTATAGATTATATATTTATATAATATAGACAATAAAGAACAACAATAATTTCAAGACAAGTGTTTTAAAAAAAGATACACGACTTCAATCAGCCATAAGTCCAAATCGAAACCTTTTTGTAAAAAA
This sequence comes from Ceratosolen solmsi marchali, assembly GCF_000503995.2. Taxonomy (NCBI): domain Eukaryota; kingdom Metazoa; phylum Arthropoda; class Insecta; order Hymenoptera; family Agaonidae; genus Ceratosolen; species Ceratosolen solmsi. The sequence goes on from NW_011948458.1 coordinate 26,171, forward strand.
TTCTTTTAAAATCGGTTAACAATAATTTCATTTTAAAAGTTTTTTTTAACTAATAAAATGTTACATATTTTATTTGATGTATTTTTCAATAAATTAAAGTTAAGCATATACATGTATTTTCAAAAAAAAAATTTCGAAATTCTTAACTTGTATTTATTATAGTTTTCTTTAAGTATATAAGCATAACATATAGTTTATTAAATATAAAATTATTTTCAGGTATTGTACATACAACAAATATTTTGTAAATAATATTTTATTTTTATTATATTTGTAATTTATTTTAATAAATTATAACAAATTTTTTTCGTTTAAATTTCTACATTTACTTTAAGAATAAATTGTTCTTTTATCTTTTATATCAGCACTCGATAGCATTTTTATTGAATTATATTATTTAAACAATTTATATATTAATTATAAAATAAATTGCAAAGATTTTGATGCTTGTAGTTATATACATATATATAGTATTCAAATAATCTTTATTGTTGAATTTTAGATAATTCTGATAAACATGTCACTGCTTATTATCAAATTTCTTTTTAAAAATAAAACCAACTATTAGAAATAATGTAACTAGTTTTCATACTATTAAACAAATAAATATTTAAAGTTTTGTAATGAAATATATTTGAAAATTTACAAAATAAAAATTGGTTAATACATTTTTAGTATATTTTAAAATTTCATTACGTGAAAATATTGTTTCATGGAATTTAATAATAAATATAAAAAAACATTTTTATAAAAATTGAATGTTTGAATTAAACAAAAATTAATCAATATAAATTATTAGTGCAAAATTAACTTTGATATTTTAATTTAAACTGAGTTAATATAACTGAAACCAATTTAATTTCAAGAAATGATGCTAGATTTTCAGCGTGAATTATTTTTGAAATTTTAGTATGCGACTATGTAACTAAATATATTAGATTTATTTCAGAGCCTCATGTTGAAATCTCAATTACAAAATATTTTCACTTTTTTCTCATCTACTTAAGATAATTTTTTCAAATTATTGATTAATTTAGATTATATTTCACCTGAAACTATTATTAAATTAAAAATAGTAGTAAATCTGTATTAAAAAAAATATTTAATTTAACAGTTTAACATATAAAAAATACAATAAAAAGTTTGTGTATGTTTATGTACGTAAAACTGAATAGGAATGATTAATTTAAAAATAGATATTTGTTTCCTTATATTCTTTTTTCAGGTAACTTTTCATTAATATTTAAATAATGATGCTTTCAGTTAGAATTATTTTGATTTTTAGTAATTAAACTCAGAATATATTAAATTTATATTAAAAAGGTAGGTATCAATTTATATTGTTAAATTTGCCTCACTTTAAACTAAGCAAATAATAGAATTACGACAATTTCTTATAATAAAAACCAATTTTTTTATAAATATTATAATATTAATAATGTTATACTATTCAATTATAATATTAAAATTTCATATAGAAAAATAAGTACTCTGTAATTCTGTTTTCTTAATTCCTTAATTTCTTAATCTTAATTCATAAAAAATGAAAAAGTGGAGCATTTTAAATCAAAGTATACAATTTTTCAGTTTTTTCGTTCTATTATTTATAAAAAAAATAAAATTTAAAATGATTAAATTTTTATAATTGTTATAAAATATAAATATTTTATTTTTAAAATTATCTATATCAAAAAACTTCATTATATTTAACCTGTAAACATTTTTTACTTTATTATGAATTTTTAGTAGCAAATTAATGATATAAATTTATACGTTCAAATACAAATATGTATTCTTAGACAAAATAATAAAAACATATCATATGTGCAATCTATTTGTTCAATAATATTTGATTTAAATAAAATATAATTATATTTATAAAAGCATTATAATGAAAAAATAAAAGTTTTATAAATAAGAAATTTCAAATGGAACACTATAAGAAATGCAATAGTATAAAAGATTTATGTAAAACTACGTTCATATTTTGTAGTTAATAAATATTAAAATTTTCAAAAATAGTTAATTAATAAATTGTTTAAAAATATATTGACTAAAATTAAATTAATATATAATATTCTAGTAACAATTCTGTTTATACTTAAAGTAAATTTTAGTTAGATAGTATCTTTAAGTAGAAAACTCAAAAATTTTATAAACTTTTTCTTATTCTAACTTTTATAATAAAAATTTAATTACAAATTATAATTTCGTTAAACATACAAATAGAATAAAGTAACGATCAAAATTACATTTAGAAATATCTTTGTTAAAAATGTGTACGTATATTTTTTTAAGTACATTGAATATATAACTTTGTAATAAATGACTAATATTATTCATAACACGATGATAATATTATAATTCAACCTTTGTATACAAATTATGTCTTCAAAAAAATATAAGAATATAAATATTTATATAATTAATTTTAGAGTGATAGTTAACGTAATTCCTAGAATATAAAAGATATAAAAAAAATAATACTCCAAGTGAAAAATATCTAATTTTAAGTATTCAATATACCTTTTAAAATCTTTTAATTGACAATTAACTAATTGTTGTCTCTTATGCATAACAAATTGTAATTATATAGAAAGTTATCACCAGAAAGGGCATTGATCATCGCCGTGCTTATTATATAATAAAATAAAATATTTTCAATATTTCTGCTGCACACTACACTGAAAAGCTTGTAACTTGGCTTATGTCTTGTACACTTAGTGGCTTTATATATTTCTTTCAAATAATTTTTCTTTTATATAGTTACGTAACATACATATTTCTATTGTTCTATCTCTTTTATTTTGTTATAAATATTAAGGTGTGACGAAGGGGGGTAGAAAAGAGACATATGACAGAGCTATACATTTAAGATTTACACAATAAAACTTATCTGATTTTTTTTGGTCAAATTAAAAATCAGTGCATTACATATAACTTAATGCAATGTAATATCTCCGTTTGTTGAAAATATGAACATTATTGTAAAATATATGTAATTAATAGAATAATTAAATATAACAATACATATTTTATAATACTTTCTAATTAAAAATAATTATTTTCAAAATATACAATATATTAAGTAGATAAATATATATTAATAATATAAATATATATTTTTTATAAGTAAAAAATGTAAAAGAAATTTTTATAAATTTTTAATAAAGTTTCGTAAATGTAGAATATTATTTCAATTTGTAATCAATGCTTATTAATCTTAAAAATTATATAATTATAATTGAATGCATATAAACATGCTATATGTTGAATTAATAACATTAATATTTTTAATATTTTCTTCTAAATTAAACACACACACACACATTTATAATATGTATATAATTTAATTAAATAAACAACTTAAATATATAACACTTAAGTATACAACTTAATTATACAAGAGACTTTTACGAAGTTACAATACATTACGTTTATACATTTGATGTTACTATTCTTATCTTATATTTTTAACAAATTTATTTATTGCTGTTAATAATAAAATTAATGTATTGTATTATTAATTTTTATAACACTTATTTACGTATTAAATTTATAAATATAGAAAACACCTTTATTTAAATTTAAGAATTTTATTTAAAATATTTAAATATTAGCAATTATTATATTATAAAATTTGGAAAATAAATATGTAATGATATTACCATATATAAATTAATAATAGAATATTACAAATTCAATAAATCTAATTATAGATATTCTACATTACATTCTAGAAATTTAATCGATATATAAGCAACCTCAATGATACTTAAATATTTTCATGTTTATACGTACATAGTTGAATGTATAGAAGAAGTCTTTCTCGAGATACTAATATATTAGTTGCTACGTTACACATTATAAATCTGAGATTAAAAAAATCGAATAAATAGTTTAATTAATTAATTAATAATAAATTAAAATATATTAAACTATAATATTTGTATATAATAACTAAATTTGCCGAAATGTATGTAATATAAATTTATTAAGATAAAAAAATTGTAAATATTATTACTTGTTCAATCAAAATAAAATATACATTTATTAATGTTAAGGTTTTCATATTCTGAATATGATTGAAGTTATATAAATCTGGCAATAGTAATTCATTATTTCTTATCTAGTATATTCAAAACTGATCCATACTTACTTTAACCTTATTATGAAACTATTTATATTTGATCATACGAGCATATATACTATTATGTAATCAATTTTAAGAATTCAAAAAACTTTGAGAGGTAGGAAGCATATTTTTTTTAATTTAATTTAAAGTTATAAGAACAATTAACTAATTTAAAAAAAGGAAGAAACAAATAGATTTACAGACATACTATGCATAAATATATTAATATATATGTATATATATATTTTGAATAATTAAAAGATTTCAAGTATTTAATGAATGTAGATAAATAGCATAAATATAATAACATGTAATATATAATATAATATATAATAGCATAAAATAGATAAATAAGATAAATTGCATGCAATATAGTTTATTTTTTAATATTCAAATGTTCAAATATATAGAAAATGAAAAATTAATAATTATACAATGACTGAAATACTTAAATATATTTGATTATAATTTTTCTATGAAATGGTACAATTAAATTAATTTAATATTATAATTTAATAAATTAATTTAAAGTCTAAAAATAAAATAATATTTTTAAATATTTTTTAGTTTTTGCAAAACCTTATAAATATAAATATATTATATATACTTATGTGATAAGTATTATATAAAACTTAGTTTCACAATTATTTTTACAAAATATATTTACGTATAAAATACATTATACAGTAGAATAAGCTAAGTTTTCCGCTTAAATTTTGAAGATGTTCATAAAACTTTATATCCAAATTAATATAGGAAATTAAAAATATAATATATTTGCATATCTAAATTATAGATATTTTAAAATAGAAGAAAGTTAATGTAAATGTAAATTTAATAATACAAAAAACAGTAAATCACAGAAATAAAAAAAATTCTAACAGAGAAATTTACACAAAAAAGAGTTCTTATATAAAATGCTTGTATTTATAAATTTAAGTTTTATTATAAAATGTATATTTTAAGACATAATAATTTATATGAAAGTTATCTTATCTTCCAGACTTCATACTCAACATTAAAAAAAAAACTTTCAAATCTAATTTTGACTAATTAATTTATTGCTTCAATTTGTATTAGCAAGAAGTCTAGGATAATAGATAAACAAAAGTATAACTGTTTGATTTCAAGAATCATTGAGAGGGTAATCGGATATGATAAATATTCAGCAATCCTTATCATGAATAATAAATTGGCAATGTTCCTAATCATTCGATTTCAAAAGATTATATGTAAAAAGCTTTGCTCGTGCTCGTGTCCTTTGTAAGCGACGAGATATAAATACGTGAAATAAAAAGTGTAACTTACTGACTCGAAGTTCGGGTCAAGGCGGCATGTGTCCATATTAGAAAAATAAGTATCCCTACAACCGGCCTATCGACTAGGAACGAGATACTTGGGCTCATGGTGCCCAGGTTAACGCAATCGTGTACCAATTACTACTAATCTACTTGTTGAGGAGAATTGTAAGAACGATGTCAATCCCCTTCTCCAGTCGCGATTGTTCTCAACGTAACTTGCTTTGTTTATTATCCTCGCAAGTAAGTTTTTTATTAAAATTACAAACTGTTATACGATTTCCTCTTTTCATTTTCATTCAGCTGCTTATCATAAATCGCATTTTCTCAATTCTTATCGAATTAATAAGTACAACATTGCCGAGAATTAACAGTAAGTGTATCGGTGGCATTTATGCTGGCTTTCCTCTTATAAAATATAAATAAAAAATAAATCACACATTCGTCCTAAATTAGTATATAAATTAGTGTATGAAAATTGCTCGAATTCATAAGTTCACTAACAAGTCATAAATCTGTTGATCTTAAAAGAATCACAATAAATTTCCTTTTTTTTCATTAAATTTTTTCAAAATTCATTATTAATGATTAAAATTTGCAAATAAATTGCAGATGTATGATTATACGAATTTTGAAAGGACAATGATACAAACTCAATTATATTTTAAATTAGAAATATAGACTTCAAAATTAATTGAATAACTATTTAACAATATATTTTTAAATAATATTGAACTAAAAGGAAACAGACTTCAAATTATTATATTTTATAAACTTGACGTTTTAATATTTTTCACAATTTTGATTACAAATAGAATTAACACTATAGTACTTTTAAATAATTTGTGTTCTAAAAATTATTATATTTAATTGATTCTTTCTTTAACATATTCAAATATTAAGTATTTTCTATAGTATTTCACATATTTGAAACTAAATTTGTTTGAATTTCAACAAATTTAATAATGTTAAAACTAAAATTAAAATATTTATACTTTATTTTTTTTAACTATATTTTAAATATATATAAAAAATAAAATAACAATTTTATAATGACAAACAATATTTTATTCTTATTGATATATAAAATACTTTGAAAATAAATCTACATGTGCTAACATTTTTCTAAGATTTAGCATTTTAATGTCAAATCCATAAACTTAAAAGCAATTTTTAATTAATTTTATTATTTGATATCATTGTAAATACAAAATATTATATATTAAACATTTTTTGGAGATATTATCAACAGAAAGTGAACAGAAATTGATTTAATTTATTAATATCTAAATCTTTCTCTATCAAAGTATAATTTTTAATTAAAAATGTTTATATCTTAAATAAGCATGTCATATATAATTATTTTTAATGTAAATATTATGTATGGAGAAAATATTATTTTCTTAATTTAATTAAAATACATATCAAAATATAATTTAATACAACTTATTTTTAAATGTTACCATTATGACAAATTCATTCATTTTAACAATTAAATAAAAGTTGATGTTATTATATAAAACAAAAATAAAATAAAATATAATAATACAGTGTGTTAAATTATGTCAAGTACATAAATTTGATTTTGCTAAAAATCCATTTTCAGTAATTCATTTTCATATTTCATTTTATATTTCACTCAAATAAATTTATATATATATATTACATCAATGACCTAGGGAAAAAATACTTTTACATTCTGAATAACAATATTTTTTTATCAATAATATTGAATTCAGTGATAATCTTTTACAATTTTCGATAAATGATTTATTATAATTTTGATATTTTTATATTTACAATAATGATATTAGTATAAGAAATAAACAAAGTATTTATTATATAAAATACATTAATTTTATAGAATACCTTAAAATTATATACATATATTTATATTTCGATTGTTTTCTGTGCAGTATTACAAGATTTCATATTATTTATTGTATACAATAAAAAATGTAAATCTTGATATAATTGTGTCAGCCTTTTAAAATGTCGATTTGTATAAGGAATTATTGATTCTAACTTTCCTTTTAAATCATTCCTTTGAAGATTCTCTAATCCAATTTCATTTAAAATTACATTTATAACAAGCTGAAACATATAGTACATATTTTGACATAATAATTTAATATTTTAATAAAATTTTCTTTTTTAGAATTTAATATTATTTCATTTAAGTGAACAATAAAGTTATTATTTGATAATTATAATAAATACCTGGGCTAATTGAAAATTACGGGCATTAGTGTTCCATATCATAGCGCATTTCAACAATTCTTCTTGATACAATGGTTTCAAACCACAAATTATTATTGTCATATTTTCATCTCCTTTTCTTATTAATGCTAAAAATTTAATTAGTGATAAATCTGGTTCAATGATGAGTTTAAATTTACAAAAATATGCTTTATTTACCTTCAATTATATGTAATACATGCATAGGTTTTTGTAATTTCAAAGCTAATCTTAATGCTTTCTTTAATTTTTTAGCTTCCAAGCAATTTTCTAATTTTTGTTCATCTCTTGCTAACTCATCTTTTAAAGCTAATGCTTTAGCTTTTTTTTCTTGTGTTACATCCCTCCAAACTACTAATAAGGAGTCACTTCCACCACTCACAAAGTGAGTTTCGTCTTTATTTACTATATAAAAAAATTTAATAATATAAGTAAAAGTATATTAATAGTAATTTCGAAACCATCAACCACATAAATATATTAATAACTTGAAGAAAAAAGTAAATTAGAAATTATTAATAATATAATAACTAAAACATAAAAGATATATTAAAATTAAATATAATATAATTCAAGAAGAAAGGCATAATTTACCTGTAAGTGACCAAACTCTACTATTATGTTGATCTAATGTAGTAATACATTCTGACGATTTTATATTCCATAGTTTAAGTAAACCATCTCCTCCTGATGAGATAATTTGCATACCTCGTGACAAAAACTCCATCTTCAATACAGTAGATTCATTTCCTTCAAATGTCTAATAATCAAAAATTAATTTTTAATGATTCTTAGATAAAATTATATACCACAATATTATGCTTTTAACATAATGATGCATTAAACAGATGATTAATACTTTATCAATTTTAATCTGATTTTATAAACATTTTTTCATAACTAATTCAATGATGCATATTTAAATTATTTTATATAGAAGAATATATTATATTTTAAAGAATTTCTACGATATTCAATAATATTTCTTATTAAATAAAATAATATAATAAAATCATTACACATTTAAAATTGATACACAAAAATGATAGTGTATATTGCTTCTCTTCTGAAAAATTAGTGACAGTATTTATAAATAAGCCATTAAAATTCATTACATTGTTTATATTATATACTGGATAGTACACTATACACATCATGTACAAATTATAGTGATTGTGCAATATTTTATTAAAAATATTAAATATTAAAATAAATCATAATTTTTTATACCAGACAGATCATTAAAAGTACTGTTTACAGTAGAATAAATGTATCTCGTCATAATTAGGATATCTTATTAATTCAGTTCTATTATAAATAACAACAATAAAAATGATATATAAACTATAAAAATATATTTAAAAATTTTATGGCGTAAAAATTAAATGGGTATTCATTTTCAATTATTTTAATTAGCAAAAATATAAACTACCTTTAAACAATTCAGTTCATTCAAAGACCATAATTTAATTGTGCAATCAGCAGATGAGGTTGCCAGAACTTGATCTATTGGAGAAAACCGCACGCACGAGACGCCTCTGCGATGACCACGAAAAACCCCTAACTGTTGTAAATTTTCAGCAGACCACAACTAAAATATTGATTAAAAATTAAATATGTATATTGGTAATAATAAATCAATAAATAAAATGTGAATGTTTTATTAAATCATCAGTATTTACAAAATAAGATTAAAAATGTCTACATTTTAAGAAATTTTATTTGTACTTTTAATATTACCTTTGCAGTTTTGTCTTGAGAACCTGTAGCAATTAATTTATCATTCGGTGATACAACTACACTATTTATATCTTTTTGATGTGCCATAACAGTATTTATAGCATTAAGAGAAACTTCTGTGCCTTTAAATTTAAATAAATAAATTAATATTTTCTTTTATTTCACTATAATTTTAAATCTTTAAAAATAATAGGTACTGATTTTAGGTAATTAACAATTCTCATTATTTTTGTGAATTAGTATTTTATAACATTTACCAGTTTAATTAATTTTAATCATTGTATAATATTTACCTGTATATGATAAATTTTCAGGTAAATCCCATAATTTAAGACAGAAATCTTGACTCACGGATACAAAGAATTTAATTTCAATCTGAGAAAGAGCAACACAGCCTACAGCTGCTGTGTGTTTAATTCCCAAAGCTATACAATTAACAATCTTTGTTTTCTCATCCATCAGCCATAATCTCACACATTTATCCTAATTTTATAAATAAAAATATTAGAGATTATTTGTGTATCAAATAATGTTTTTATAAATATTATTACTTTATCTGATGAAATTAGTAAATTACGATTAGCCTGACTGGACCCAAGTGATAATATAATATTTGTATGTCCACATAAAATTTGACAGTTCATTGTTGTTAACTCATATAGTTTGATATCAGAAGTATTAGTTGCTACAGCTAAATGTGATTCACCACTTCCTAAGTAAACTATATCTAAAATTTCATCTATAAAGCCTATTAACTGAATAATAAGTATCAACATTAATTTATGATTTACATATAAAATGATATACGTCGTTTAATACACACTTGTTTTTTGCACTCAAATTTGTTTAAAGTATAAATTAAAATATTATGATTAGTTGATACAAGCCCAATATTGTTATCTTTTGCATTGTATAACAAATGTTTTACAGCTAAGCTGTTTTCTTCTTTAGCAGCTGGTATTAAAGAATTTGTTTGATGAAAAAGCATACGCCCAGATTTCATTTCCCAAATTTTTACAATACCTGCAAAACAAAAAACAGTATTTGAGTAACATCCTTATATTTATCATTTTAAAGTAAAGTAAAGAAATAGAATACTACATAGAATATTTTCTAACCATTTTCACCTGCACTTGCAGCATAAATGGATGACTTAGTTTTAATTTTAGGTATAGGTAGATTTGCAGTATTTGGTATAATAAATGCGCCTTCAATACATTCAAATACTGGTAAAATACGTAGTGAAATCTTTTTAATAAGATCCCATAATATTAATACTTTATCTCTACCAGAACTAAAATTCATAAAATATTCATGGACAAAACTGTTATTCATTTGACATATTACTTAATATAAATTTTAACTTAAAAATGAGAAATGTCTTTGTTTCACATTTTTAAATGGTATCGTAGCTCTCTAGAATGAAATAAATATTTTAAAAATATTGAAATGCATATCATAAACTTTCTTAACAAGCTGTAGATATTTTATAATATAATAAATTAAAAAAAATTCTATTTATATTTTTATAAATTAGGTTGCAAGGAAATATTATAAGATAATGTAAAATAATATAAATAAAATAAAATAATATAAATAAAATAAAA
>NW_011948458.1:37198-131489 GCF_000503995.2 Ceratosolen solmsi marchali
TAAATAAAATAAATAAATAAAATAAAATAATATAAATAAAATAAAATAATATAAATAAAATAAAATAATATAAATAAAATAAGATAATATAAATAAAATAAAATAATATAAAATATAAAATAAAAAAATATAAACAAATCAAATTTTTAAATAGTTTTTAAATAAAAAAGTAAAAATTCTACATAAAGAGGTAAGACCATATAAGTCTTACATATAAATGCTGAAAATCCAAAATTTATGAGCTATTTTACAATAAAAAGTTTTCTAACTTCAACTAAAACTTAAAATTATTGCTTATAAACTTATTTATAAACTTAAACTTATTATTGTCACTGTCATCAAATATGTTAAACAAAAATATAATTTAAAAATATATTTAAAATTTTTTAACAAGTAAAATTTCATACATAATAAATAAATATCTAATATTAATTAAATATAAGTAAATAATATTAAATATATTCTTTAGTTACTAAACATTTAATCATATATAAATTATAAAATAATTTTAAAACCTTAATGCATGCACTCCATCTTCATGAACTGTTAATGATGTCACTTTACTAAAATGACCTTCTAAAGTCATTTCTTTTAAACCTGTTTTAATATTCCAACCATGAATAGCATAGTCATCGGCAGTGGCAAAGACAATTTCTTTTTTTAAATTGGGATGATAATAGACAATACTGCAATAATAAAATATTGATCAAATAAGAATAAAAATAACAATTTCTTATAAATAATGTTACTGTAATATTTATAAGTATAGCAATAAAAAGTCTTACTTAACAACTCCTACAGTTCCTTTTAAATTATGTATACAAACATGATATTTTAAATCCCATAATCTTACAGATCCATCAATCCCTCCTGAAGCCATACTTAAACCATCTTTTGTTAAGGCAATTGCAGATACTGGACCATTGTGGATAGATTTCCAAATTTTTATAAGTTTTAATTCTTTAATTATATTCAATTTTAAATAATAATATCGATAATGATTTTTAATTTGTTATTAGACATACTTAATTATATTTTTTTAAATAAAATAGATTTACCTTGTCCACTCCATAATTTAAAAAGACTACTTTTATGATGAGTTATTATAAATTTTCCATCTTTACTAATAGAAAAACTATTTATTTCATCATTAATCTTTTTATTTACCTTTCCTAATTTAATCACTGTTCCATTAGATATTGTTACTATTGATATAAAGTCTTTATTTTGACAGAAAAGTTGTTCGCCATTTTCACTCCACTAAAAATATGTACATAAATAGTTGCTATTTGCAATTAAATTAATATTAAAGTTCATAAATTACATATTAAATTAGAGTACCTCGATATTTCCTCCTGTGTAAAAGGCCTCATACTTACTTACTACATCAAATCTAAAACATATTTACTGCTTTAAGAAATTTTTTTTAAGTATTGGCTTTATTTAATTAATTTAAATAATTTAAATTATTAATTTAAAAAAATAATTAATAGTGCTATTCATTTAATTTATAAATTCTTACGATTCTTTTAAATAATTACTGTTCATTTTTTATTTCATCAATATTTTTCAAATAATATAAAAATGTAATTATTTAATTTAACTCTTTTTTTAAACCCAAATATTGAAGAACACGTGGAACGATGTATTTGAAAAATAAAATTCTAACATAACAAATAAACAGCTTTCAAATGATACTAGCGTCCTCTTTAAACAACATTTCAAACTACTCATTATATACAACAGCGCCATCTATTATAATGCACAAAATTATTAGATTTCTAGTTTATCAACTTCTGGCTTATGACATGTTCAACTGAGGTTAGAAAGGTTAAAACAATATTTTTAAGAGCTACGTTTTTCACATTTATGTTGACAATAAGCCGTTTTTTATACAAAATTTACTCGTTAATATCAGTATCAAGATCACAAATTCATAAAACAAGTTTGCTTAGTAATTAATTGGTTATGATTTCTTTTTCCCGCTTTATTTATGGAGAATTTATACGCTTATCTGCTGTCAAAACGGCACTTTGAGAGAATTGAGTGTTGATTTATTAAAAATGTTTGTTTTATAAATTTTTAATTTTTATAATACTTTCATAAAAATAGATGACGATATTTGGAAATTATACATTTGAGATTCAATTACAGATTAGTATGAGAATTCAACATTAAAATTTTTTATAATATTAACAGTGGATCACGCGCGCAGCGCGCTTTTTATAATTCTGATATGTGCTTTTCTAACGAATCATTTTATACTTATATTATTTAAACAATGAAAAATAACCAGACTATGAAGTGACTGATCTTTCAAAGAAAAGCAATAATTTTAAAAATAATGAGTCCCTTTTAAAAGAAATGGGCTAAACAGCATAGTATTTTATTAACTTTAAAATTTGTGCAATATAATAAATTTATTTTTCTGTAATATTATTGTAATTATTTAAAATCAAATTAAATTTTTAAAAACAAATTTAAGATGGAAGCATTTGCCATTTCAAAACGTGAATACAATGGTAATTATTATACTTTATTTTTTAAGATTACAAAATATTTTCAGTACTACTTTTAAATTTGAATTATGATATTGTTATAATATCAATGTATATTTGTGCTAAATATTTAAAAATATTTTATATTTTATTTTTTTTAATTTATAGAATTAGAAGTAACTGGAGTATCACGTAGTGGTAGAGTATGTAAAAAGTCATACAAACTTATGGATTTTGAATCTTCAAGTAATGTAATTGAAAATAAAATTAAGAAACCGAAATTTCAATTACCACATGAGCAGGCTAAAAAGAAAAAATCAATAGAGTATCAACAAGTTCATTCTCCAGTTTCTCAAGTAATTCATACAGTTCATGTTGCTCAAATCCATCATCCACCTCCAAACAGAGATACTATAATATCTTCAAAAAAAGATATTAAATTATCAACAATATCAATACATAAAAAAAAAAAAATAGAATCTAGTTCAGACTATGAAACCCAATCACAATCAACAAATTCAGAATCTGATGAAGATGATAATAAAAAATTACATATAGCTGAATTTTCTAGTAACAATATGAGATTTGATACTTCAAAATCAATTGATGATCAGATTGTAATTCCAAAAACGAAATTACTATTATCGACAAAACCTAAAAAAAAAGTTATTCCACTTAAATTAGACATGAAACCAAAATTGAAAGCAATGGTTATATCAAAACCAGTAAGTATTTTATTTGACTATGATATTAATCTGATAATGACGAATATAAAATCATAAATACAATTATTTTAGAAAACAAGATATACTGCATATATGTTATGGTCTAAAGAAATGAGATTAGAATTACTCAAAGATTGCCCTACCATGGGTAAGGATTTTAATATTGCATATTAATAAAGGATTATATATAAATTTATATCATATCATAAATGTATATATTTAACTTTAGACTTTACATCAATTTCAAAACGATTAGGAGAATTATGGGCAATGGTTCCTAATATGGAAAAATATAATTGGAGCAATCGTGCTAAACGCCTTGCTGAAAAAAATCAAACGATATCTCCAAAAAAATTTATATCCAAAACTAGTATGTTTATTTATTTATATAAAAATATTACAGAAATATATGTGGTTTAATTTATTTTTAAAAATTTGGATATATAGTATTAAATATATTTTATGTTACTTACAGATCAAATTAAATCATGTTTATCTAATTCACCAAAAAAAAATTTAGAAATTTCTCGATTACCTGAGTCAATAAAAGTATTACCATTTCAATCGTCTCGTAATGGTAAAGAAGCAATAAGAGATCCCATTAAAGAAATGAATATATTCAGAGATATTGAACTTCAACCTATTGATATTGCTGCATACTTAAAATTATTAGGTGAAAGTTTAACAGTTATTGGTGAAAAATTAAAAGAACATAATGGACAAATAACTGTTTCAGGAAGTCTATCAGTGTTATTAGATTCATTATTGTGTGCTCTTGGTAGTTTAATTTGTCTCTCCCAACAGATTCCTATTATTGGACATCGAAATGCTATCTCCCTATCTAAGACTTTAGAAAATATAGCCTATATTATGCCAGGCCTATAAAATTTAATTTAAAAAAAATATATTTTAATTCTAAACTGATGTGTAATGTCAAATTGTCAAAATATCTTGTATTATTTACCCTTTATATATAATAAAATTTACATTTTATAATAACTTATATATATTAATATTAAATAATAGATATGCATATTTGTTCAATTCTATCTTAAACAAAAAAATAAAGTTTATAATAATTGTTTACTTGTAAAATGTTATATTATTCATAACAATTACTACAAATTAATTTGAGAAGAAAATAATGTTCTTCATTTTTTAAAAAATATAATTTTATCTAAATAATAACATACTCCTATTCCTATAATTTTGCTATTAAATATTAAAATAATGGCATTTGTCATGTAATATATATATATATGAAATGTTTCGTTTCAATTTTTCAATAAATTTAAAGAAAATAATTTTTAAAATGAAATATATACTTAAACTGCATTATTAAATTTATTATAGTATAATAGAACAAAAACATTTATTGGTAGAATATATTAAAATTGCATATTTTACTATTTCCATACATTATTTTCAAATACAATGATTTTGGCTTCAAAATACATTCTATAAAAATAAAATTATGCATTATAACAATCTATTATTTTATTAAAATCCTTTTAAAAAATAAACATTCTTTAATAAATTAACGTTTTATCTATGCAAAATGAAAATAAGGGAGATATTGATAACGAATCAGCAATTTGTCAATGAAATAAGCTGTTCAGATCTTTGTTGAATGCCGTATAAAAGCATTGTAAATATAGAAAAAATATACTTACATTTATTATTTGACTTAGATGTTTTTTGCATTCGTAAAGTGAGCATCTCTCATCATATTAGAAACATATTCTTTAACATGCATGTTCGAGTTTCGCCTTTTTGCCGTATTATATATGCACAAAACATCTAACTCATTGGCCCAACATCAATGTGATCCACTTTGCAGACAATTTGCTCTCGTACGTAAATTCTCGGGCGTAAATAGTGTTGACGAAAATGGGTGTCATATTTGTCGAACACATGGGCGGCATTCGCTTATTCTCCTGTCTACATTGTGACACAAATCTTACAAACAGAAACCAATTAATAAGTACACGTTTTACGGGTGGTTCCGGAAGGGCTTTTCTCTTTCACAAAGTTGTTAACGTTAAGTACAGGTAAGATGGTTCACAAGGTATTCTTTATTTCTTAATCATATAATTGCATAATATAGAAAGTTTTCGACTCGTACGCAATTTTACTGTTATGTGTACAGCTCTCAGTGATAATTAAAATATATAGAAACATAATTATAATTAACATAATTTTTCATTAATGTTTTTTTATCAACTAAAAATATTTATATTAATATATATTTCTTAATATTTGTATTTTTATATGACTGATAAATATTTAAATATTCATATTATCTATCAATATAACTATCATGATTTTATTTGAATTTTACATATTATTTTCAACATTTAATTGTATGCACTTAACATGTATATATTAATAGTAATGTATGATCAATGTAAAAACTAAAAAATAAAAAAAAACTAGCTTATAACATAAAAATAAATTTTAAAAAAAATGTTTCAAAAATTATAACAAATGAATTTCTAATATTCTTATGTAACTAATATTAAATATATTTAAGAATACTATTTGCCATTCAAAATCAACTACAATTTTCTAAATAAAAATTATTAAAAATTTTAGTGAAATACAAGACAGAGTCATGTTAACTGGTCGTCATATAGTTCGTGATGTGAATTGTAAAAACTGCAATACAAAATTAGGATGGATGTATGAATATGCTCATGAACGAAACCAAGAATATAAAGAGGGTAAAATTATTTTGGAACGGGCATTTATTACTGAAAGTGATGGCATAGAAGAAAATATTTAATTTATTATATTTACATTATAATGAAAAAGTCACATTATTCTTATATTGTATTTATGATTTTTTTTTTTAAATATAATGTTCAAACTGCATTATAATAATTATAAAATTATAAATATATTTATATTAGGCATATATGTGATTAAAAAGGTAAGACTGCTACCAATGTGCTTTGAACAAAATCAATAACGATATTTTTGACAATGTATAACTTCATCCTCAAACAAACTAAAGCACTAATAATACAATTTAAGTATACAATAAACCATTATAGTTTTATTTAACTTTTTCTAAATATTTACTAGCTACATATTTTTGTTTAGTTAAAACAAACTATAACTAATTTTTATAAAATAGTTAATATAAATATCAAAACTAATAATATTAGAAAAATTTAAAAGTGTTTTAAATAAAATATTTTTAAATGTTTATCAGAATTCCACATTTGTTTTAAAAAATGACTATTTTATGAAACCAATTAATATAAAACTTTTGACATATTTTAATATAACATATGAATCAATTATAGAATATATATTTATATTAAGATATATTTATTTAAAAGTAAGTAAAAATGAATTTATAAGAATTTACATAGCCCTTAATAATTTAAAATATAAGTAATAAGAAATTTTTTAAAATAAAGATAAATTAAAAAATAATTATATTAGTAATAATATGAATTTATGTTTATGTATATTCTATGTAATAGTAGAAAATTAAATCAAATATTTGAAATCTCTATATAAATAAATATATATGGTAAAAATTAGATTTAATTGCTTACTTTTAGTATTAAAGTAAAGAGAAAATAATTTAATAAACATTGAGTTTGTTGCAAAAAAAGATATTGGTAAAATAAAAATAAAATGAATAAATTAATTGTACAGACTGGCATAATTATTCAGCAAGCTATGAAAATAATTGTTTTTCACAAATTAAATCCTAACTGTACAAAAATTTGTTAAATACAATTAATCTAACAATATGAAAGTGATTCTAAGATACTAATTGAAAATGATTAATTAATAAAATTATATTGAAAAATAAAACAATTATTCAAAGGGACATATAAATGGAGATTTTATATTGAATATATCAAAGAATTTATAAGTAAATGGAATAAGAAAAGTATTCACTAATAGTATTATTTTATTATACACAAATAATTGTTTATATTAAAATAATATAGAAAATAGTTTTATTGGATTTAACATTATGTTATAGTATCATTTAAATAATCAATATAATGAAATACCTATTAAATATAAATATAAATAATTTCGATGATTATTTTTAGTCATGTAAAATTTAAATTAAAATAAATTATATTTTTATTAGTAATTATTTAATATGAAAAATATTCATTTTCTAGAACCTGAATCATGTTTATGATTTTTCATAAAATTTGGAAATTTAAAAATTATTTTTTTAAACCAATGTTTTCTTAATATATTATAAACTATTACATTATAATTTAATCGATAAACATAACGAATTCTACAATAGAAATACTACATCATTATAAACCAACTTTAAAAATAAATATGAAATACTCACAGTATATATATATATATATATATAAACACTAGATATATAAAAAATAAGAAGGTACACAAAAATTCTTTGAAAGAAATTTAATAAATAATTTGCTTTATTTTTTTATTTATATTTTATTACACTTTTTAACTTCAATATTTTCAATATGTGTATGGTTCTAGGTTTTAACCACTAGGAGCAGTAACTGGCAGTTAAATATTCATGAAATTTTAATTCGTACAAATCTTATATATACATACATAACCATGTTTATCCTTGCTTCTAAAATGAGATTGAGTGTGCTTTAAAAATGATGAGAGAACTTTTTTAGTATTGTACCTAGTCTTTTCTAATTGCTTGAACTATTTGCCAATGAAAATCTATAAAACAAAAATAGTGAATATACTGAACACGGTACAAATGTAAAAATAAAAATGGGTGTTATATTTCTTGAGCACATTGGTGGCACTCGTCTTTTTTCTTGTGCATCTTGCGATACAAATTTAACGAATAGAGATCAGCTGA
Source organism: Ceratosolen solmsi marchali (assembly GCF_000503995.2). Lineage (NCBI taxonomy): Eukaryota > Metazoa > Arthropoda > Insecta > Hymenoptera > Agaonidae > Ceratosolen > Ceratosolen solmsi. The sequence goes on from NW_011948458.1 coordinate 45,268, forward strand.
TAAGTACGCGATTCACCGGAGCAACAGGCCGAGCATTTCTTTTCAATAAAGTCGTCAATCTAAAATATAGGTATCTCTAATAAAATTTGATTTCAATCTCAATTCATAAGCCTTAAATAACTGCCATATTTTCGATATTATACATTTTATATGTATTTGGATTCTATATACTGTTGTAATATTTGAGTCTAGACACTTTAAATTGAGAATAGTAATAAATAATATTGATAGTTATGTTTAAATTATTAATAATTTAAAACTATATTTAATACAAGCTTTGCACAGATTTTGTTTGTCAAATTTTTTTAAAATTTATATATTTTATTAATAGATCATCATATTAAAAAATTGAAATCAATCAATATAAATATTTATACTTTATAGATGTATAAATAATTTGAGGTTTTTATCAGGTAATATTTTATTTATAGTGAAGTACAAGATAGAGTAATGCTAACTGGACGTCACATGGTACGAGATGTGAGCTGCAAAAATTGTGATGCTAAATTAGGATGGATGTATGAATTTGCTACAGATAAGAACCAACAATATAAAGAAGGAAAAGTTATTTTGGAGCGAGCTCTTATCACAGAAAGTGAAGGCATAGGTGAAAGTATATAGGTAATATGTGGAAAGTATAGTATAAGTTTCCATATATTAATTAGATTTATATTAATAGTATAATGATGTAATTCTTTTTAGTTTATATTAAGTGTTAAATAATCTATATATATATACACATAATCAAGTACCATTAATGATTCCTGTATATTATGTCGTGTGCATTATATAAATAATGAATTATTCAATCGATTCAATGGAATTGTAACTTGTATACAATTATGTAATAAAAAATTGACAAATTAAATACTAATGATTTATAAATCAAAATCACAATATTTTAAAAGCTATCAAGCATTTATTATGGTTTTTAAATTAAATATTTTGAATAAAATATTTACTTGTAATTATTATAAAGTTTTCTTTTATTTAATACAAAATTAAATTTATTCTTACAAACTACTATATAATAAAAGGTATACTGTATGGATAAATTAAATTTTTAGAAAAACAAATTGATTAAAATAATTTAAATTATAAAAAAGTTTTATAAATAGTTAATTGAAATATATTAATTAATGTATTCAATTATATTTAATTGATCATTTTTATTTATATTTTTATACTAAATGTATAAAAAAATATTTTCTTATAAAATTATTCGTTGCAAATGTAGAATTTAATTATTTTAGAAAACATCTTTAAATTCATTTACTTTTACGCCCTCTTTTATCAGCTATGTAAACTAGTAAGAATCTCGTACATTCCTAGGCATAGCAGAGGTGAATATACCGCAAATAGAAAAGTAAAGCATTTTTGTTAGATTTCGTTTTCTCTATATGCATCTATATCATTTGTTATGTGATACAATATTAAAACAAATATTTCTCGGTGGATTCATTTTTCATAGAATATGATATTAGTGAACTATATTTGAATATAGTTTTATTTGTATTAAAATATATACGATATGAAGATGTTAAATGCAAATAATTTGAAATTTAATTTTTCATATAAAATTAGATATGATCAACGGCATTCTTTAACTCTTTTGGGGCGTTAAATATTATTATTACGTGATATTGCTCAATAACACTATTTTAAAGTGATTTTTTAGCTATTAACACATTCACACGAAAACGTACACATGAGCACATATACAGGCCCACACATAGGCATAGGCATGTGCTGTTTGCATATGAAATTTGTAAAATGCTTATTTGGAAAAATTTCAACGATAAGTTAAATTTCACAATACTATTTTTATCAATTCGATGATTTAAAATTTAAACAAAAAAATGTGATCTGTATTATCTAAATGTACTAAAATAAAAACTTACTTTTGTAAAATTAATTCATATTGGAAATGCTTATATCAAGTCAATAAAAAAGAATACACATGATACAGAAATAATCTTTACATTATGATGTTTTGGAATATTATTTTAATTACAATTGGTTTTTATTTTGGTGCTGGAACATCTATAAGTAAGTAAATTTATATTTTTTGTTAATTACATTTGTTATAGCAAAATTAAAAAATATATTAATTTGTTTTGAGATCATCCAGATGGATATTGTGCACCGTATAATGGTAAAATATGTAAAAAATATTTAACTGGTATTGGAACAGTATGGTTTAACGACTCAATCGATAATCCTAGTGGATGGCTAAATGAAAAAATTACAACCGATTTATGGGATGAGCTAATTCAAAAATTAACTGAACCATGTCGTTCTGCTGCAGAGGTAATATATTAATCTTTAATTATTTATTACCTAATTATTTATTTTAAATATTATAAATAAGGCATAATGTATAAAATTATTATAAAATAATATTGATAATTTAAAAAGTTATTTTTTTGAGCTTAAAATACTTTCAATCTTAAAACCAAAATATATTTTATTCATTATTTAGAAAATGCTATGTTTTTATGCATTTCCTCAATGTCAAGGAATTGTTGGACTACCTCTTTGTTATGAAGATTGTATGGCAGTACGACTACAGTTTTGTTTTAATGATTGGGCTTTAATTGAAGACAATAAAGTTAGAGAGATTTATATAAGATCTCGTGGACATTTCAGACTACCGGAATGTGAAAAATTACCAAAAATTTCTAACGAAGAACTGACATGTTCACATGTTTCTTTAACAGTTATGAACAAAAATCTTATAACGTGTAAGTCATGTAAAAAATTTTTTGAAAATATTTTTTTTAATATATTTAAAAACCTTTCTAAGAATTTACATTCATTCTATTAATAAATTTATTTATCATATATATAAACAATTAAAGCATTTCTTAATGTTTTAATTAATATGTATTTTGGTTATTAATATTATGATTTAACGATATAAACTTTTATAGAATTATTTTATTTTTATAACTATTTTAGATGATTGTTATAAAGATAAAGGACGTTTTTACATGGGTAAAATTAATAAAACAAAAAGTGGTCTTGCATGTCAAATGTGGAAAGATCAAAAGCCACACAGCCATGATGGACCACCAGATGTCTTTCCACAAATTCGTTTTGGTGAAAATTATTGTCGAAATGCTGGTGGAGATGAAAGAATGCCATGGTGCTTCACTATGAATACCGATACTAGATGGGAACATTGTGATATTCCTTTATGCGGTATTAATATTTTTTTATTTATATTTACTAAGTTATACCATTATTAACTATTATAATTCAATATATTTTATTAGAAAATTCAACAGCTACAAGTATTAAAATTGATCAAAATGATTTGACAATACAAAGTTTCTTAACATCAAAGTCGATACTTATCATATCAATTTTAGGATTTGTTACTCTAGTTATTTGTTTATCAATAATTCTCATTACTCAAAAATTCTATAAACGACATCAAGGTTATAACCAAACAGAATGTCAGGTAGTATGAAAATTTTGTTATAGAAATTAATTGACAGAATTATATTCCAAACTTATTGATTTATTATTAAAATTTTATTTTATAATTTCAATCTTTATCATATTAGTTATGTTTATTCTAAAAATAGTGAATTTTTCTTAAAATTATAAATAGCATATACCACATATCATATATCTACTATAGTAAATTATCGTAATTAACTATAAAAAAAAATAATTTGTTAATGTTTTTAGAATATATCAATAAGCCTACATATAAAGAATTTTTATTAATTTTTTTAATGTTATCCTAATTCAAGTTAAAACAAGTTTTTTGAACTGTATTATTTTGCATTTTAATTTAAAATTTTTAATAAATTTATATTTTAGGAAGTAAATATTGATTTAAATAAATTACCAGACAATGATGCTTATCATAAAACCAGTATTCAACTAAATCCAAAATTAGAAAAACTTGAATTCCCAAGAAATAACATCATGTATGTAAGAGATTTAGGTCAAGGTGCTTTTGGTCGAGTGTTTCAAGCTAAAGCACCTGGCCTCATTCCTAATGAAGAATTCACTAATGTAGCTGTAAAAATGCTGAAGGAAGAAGCATCTGCTGATTTACTAGTTGACTTTGAACGAGAAGCATGTCTCCTTTCAGAATTTGACCATCCTAATATCGTGAAACTCTTGGGTGTTTGTGCTCTGGGACGTCCCATGTGTCTTTTATTTGAGTATATGGGCCGAGGAGATTTAAATGAATTTCTTCGCTCTTGCTCTCCAGGCAACTATATTGTACGAAACGCTGAAAGAGATGATACCTTTACCGATTCTCGTTTATCGCACATGGATTTAATAAACATAGCGCGGCAAATCGCCTCTGGCATGGTATACTTATCAGATAGAAAGTTTGTGCATCGAGATTTGGCTACACGAAATTGTTTAATCGATGATACCATGATAGTGAAAATAGCAGATTTTGGATTATCACAGAAAATTTATCTGCAGGATTATTATAAAGGAGATGAACAAGATGCTATTCCAGTGAGATGGATGCCATTAGAAAGTATCTTATATAATAAATACACAGTAGAGTCAGATGTCTGGGCTTTTGCTGTTTGTTTATGGGAAATCTTTAGCTTTGCACTTCAACCTTACTATGGAATGACACATGAAGAGGTTGTCAAGTATATTAAGGAAGGTAATGTGTTGCTATGTCCAGAAAATACTCCTCTGTCCATTTACAATCTCATGAAACTTTGCTGGAATAGAAAGTCAACAGAGAGACCCACTTTTAAATTTATTCAAGAAACACTTAACAATATAAAATATGAACTTAAGGCTGAAAACAGATCGAATAGTGTACCTCTTCGAATACATCTTTGAACTCTCTTTTGTGAAAAAGAAAATGCAATTTATTATCTCTTAATTCTTAATAAATAAGACATTCTTTTTTAAATCGGTTGAAACTATAAAACTTTTATACAATTTTTTAAAAATGCATGTGGGATATGAAATCCAATATTTCTTTAAAATTATGTTAGTAAATACTAATAAGATTAGTACAATACTAAAACTCTAAAATACAAGATGTACAAAAGCATTTTATTTTTATATTCTTTCATAATATAATTAACTTTTTAATTTTTTAAAGTACATTTTAATATTTAAAATCTTTATACAATTAACTAAATTAATTCAAATTTAACATTTTTTTACTTGTTAAAATTGTATTTAAATATAAACTCTGATATTAAAAAATTAATTCTTTTAAATTATTAAAATTTTAATAAAATTTACATAAATTCTTATATAGTCAATTATTTGTACTTCATACATAACAATTTATAAGTGTATTTCAGTCATTTTATAGTAATGTGTACTTTTCATATGTTATTACAGTTTAATTTAGCCAATACGATTGTTGTCAAACAATTCACTGTTTATAGTGAAAAATAATTCTAATATTTTATTCTCTTCATTATAACATAAGTATTGTAGTTGCACCAATACAATATTGCAGAAAAAAATAAAACATTGTTTCTAAAAAATTTTAAAACGAATTTTTTTATTGTACTACGGTACTTCTATAATATGTGTTATACATTTATTATATAATACATTTACAAAATGTTTTAAATTTTACTATTAATAATCATTGGGCAGTTCATTAAATAAAGTAATTAATTCTTTATCATTATGTTTAAATATTTTTAAATGAGTACAAGAATATTTTTCTTGCATTTTAGTATGATGGAAATCTTGTGGAATAAAAATTTTTGTTGAAGAAAATAAATCATCATTGGGAATTTTTTTCCAATTGATTTTTTGTACTGGTACTTCTTTATAAAAACACTTCCTAAATACTAAACAATGAATATGACGTAATTTTTCATAATGAATTCTCATAAAACCTAACTTTGCTAAAATAACTTTCCATGATAAATTTATTATTCTGGTATTTGCACCCTCATGTTTTGAATCAGGAGTTATAATGAACAATATACCACCATCTTTTAATAAATTATATACTTTTTTGCAACATAAATATCGTTGTTTTGGACATGGAAGATATTCTAAGAATAATGAAAAGATAACTGTATCAAATGAATTTTTTGGTAGTTCAATTAATATTGTTTTATCTTGCGAAAAAATTTCTTCTTTATCTACCTTTAAATTTAGAAAATCACATTTTATAACATCATTTGAATAAGGAACTATGTCTATAGCAGTTACAGAAAATTTATTTTCTGTTTTAAATGGATTATAACAACTACCAACATCTAAAACACTTATTGTAGATGAAACTGTAGTTTTAATATTTTTAATATTAAAATTTTTATTTAAGATTTGAATATTTTTCTTAAATAAATATTCTTCTCTAGCATCAAATTCGTTCATCTTTCCATTAAAGAAATAATCTTTACATTGTTGTTTTATCCATTCTATTCTACAGTAAGTAACTGAAGTATTTTTGGATTCATATGTCCAATATTTATTTGCAAGTTCATACATAAATTCAGCATAAGTCTAAAAATAACAAAAATGGTTAATATATGGATTAAATACTTGAATTACATAAAAGAAAAAATAAATTCAATTTACTTTTAATTGTTCACTTTTTGTAACATGTATTTTCCATGCTTCATCTATCCCAAGAATTTCATATTCACTACGTAATTCAGCATGAAGTTTTTTAATAAAATTTGCTAACTGTTTCTGTTTTTCTGAAATTCTCTTATAATTTTTCTTATTAAATTCAATATATTTGTCGCACTTTCCTTCCATCTGACTAGATTAGAAATTCATCTTAAAAAATATATTTAATCTGAATTATTTTACTTTGTGAACCAATGAAAAACATAATTTTGCATTTTAATATGCTAATATACTTTAAAACAATAAAACAAATGTAAATTTTCAAGCTAACTCATAATTTTATCTCAAAGAACATTAATTTCCAATATAATGATATACCTTTAATTAATTATATAAGTATGTTCAGTAATTTCAATTTACACCCTCTAAACTTATTCATAGTTTTATTAACTATTTGAATGAATAATTATTGCATTAATTCATTAATCAAATAATTATAAATTAAAGTAGTAGAATAAATATTGTCAAGATAGAATTAATGATTTATCCATTTAAATTTTCCATATTCTTTCCTGCATCTAATCATTACTTAAGAGATTTCTAAAATCAAACTATTAAAATTATATAAATATTATAAATATAAAAGCAATATACTTACATAACATTTTAGTCATATTGTATAAAACTTTTTTTCTATGTTTAATTTAATTTATAATCATTAAAATTATAAAAATTAATGCAAATAAATTGATGATCAATAAAAACAATACAGAAAATCAAACTTGACCATAATTTTGTTTTATTGACCTACGTTTTCTTTAAAATTAAACTATAGAAATAACTGCTACTAAACTATATGAAGAATCATAAAATATATTCCTATGTAATTAAATAAAAATATACAACTATCATTATACTTTGCAAAGATTGTACTTTTCCATTGAACAGCATTGAAGGGAATATGTTGTGAATTGTATAAAAAAAAAAAATTAGGAAAAACATTTTTGACAAGAATCACACAAGCAAATACCTTATAAATTACCTTATAAAAAATTCAAATACTGAAATTTAACTGAAAAAAAAATAAAATAGAAAACAAATATGCTTTGAAATTGGTCACTTGTTAAAAGTTTCTAATATTTCTCAATTTTTTAAAATTCATCACTTATTAATATGGAATATACTAACTTTCCTATAAAAAAAACTGTATACTTATCAGAAATTGTGTAAATTATTTATCAAAAAAAATTTTAATAATTTTTTATTTTTTACATGCTGCACATTTGTAAGCATTCATTTATCATAATGTTTTTTGAAAAAAATAGGATTTCGTATTTTATAAATTACATTATGTAAAATAAACATTTATATTGTTAAGATTTACTCACACCTTGTTTTTATTATTATTAATATCTTTACACAAATCTTCCACGTGTACAAATGTTCAGACTGTGTTTCTTGATACAAACAAAAAATTTGATGTTTTAATATCTTGTTTATTTATTTTTTATGAATATTCAATTTTCAATTTTTATTCTAAGAATAGAAATCTCTTATTTGTTCACAGTAATTAGAATCTAGATTCAAATTTATAGATAAAATCCTTTGGCACTGATTTTGTAGTTAAATAATGTATCTAATAATAAAAACTTACCCTTTTAACGAACAGTTACATAAAATATTTCAGATATATTTCATATATGTTTGTATAACGAAAATAAAAATAAAAAAAAAACATTGTTATTTATATATTATCAATAGTAAAATATATTGTTTCTCAAATTATTAGTAGATTTTAGTTACTTCTTTTTTAACACAATTTTTTTTACTAAAAGTTTCATTATATATATTCATATATGTATAAAATAAAGTTATGTTATAATAAAATTATATTACAATTTTTTTAATCAAATATAATATACTTTAAAAATCGAAAAAGCAGTTGATAATATTTTATAGATAAAATAAAATATAACAATTAATGAAATATATTTACATAATTTAAAAATTAAAAATATAAAGAATTATATGTACTATTGAAATTAAAATTTATATTTTTAAAATATTTAGGAAATTACTTTTTTAATTTAACATTTATACAGAATGAATTTAACCTCTGCCATACAACCTTAGAATTTGTCAGTTATGTAGATGTATTATGTCCATCACTTCGTATTCTGTTTAAAAAAAATAGTTGTAAACGGCTCTTAACAGTTCAGTAGTACTCAACGGAATTGATATATTTGTACCATTTTTCTTACTAGTTGCTTCGCGTATAATAAATTATTAGTTCTTTTATATGAATTGTAATGTTTATATATTAGAATAGTTAATATTTGTACAAATAGATTTTTTTACGTTTCAAAGTACGATTTAAGTCTTAGTCAATTATTTTTTAGGTTTGTTTTATTTTATTCAGTATTAAAGTTTAAGAAAATTAATCTAAAATCTTCCAATTATGAGAAAATTTGGTATTTTACATTATTATATAGTTGTATATTTCTGGTTTTATAGACAATTGATATTATTATTTTAGAAATTTATATGAAATTGTTGAAAAATAAATTTTAAATATTTTTACAATAATAAACACTGTTCTAGATAAATTGTATTGTACAATGTCTAATATGTTATATGGTGGCGATGAAATTGGAGCTCTTGTTTTTGATTTGGGTCACCATTCATTAAGAGTAGGCTATGCCCAAGAAGATACCCCAAAAGCAGAAATTCCAGCAGTTGTAGGTATTGGAGAAGATGGAAATTGTAATTTATCAAAAGTAGAACCTATGGATATAGACGATAAGAAACCAGATAATAATATTACACAAAGTATTCCAAAATATTATATTGATACAACAATATTGCATGTACCGCGTAAAGGAATGGAAGTTGTGAGTTATATGAAAGATGGTATGATCGAAAATTGGGATCATTTTGAAAAGGTTAATTTTAATGTTATTAAATATTATATTAATTCTAAAATGTTTATTAAAATTAATTTAATTAATTTATTATAGGTCTTAGATTACACCTATTCAAAAGTTATTCAATCTGATGCTGAGTATCATCCAGTATTATTTTCTGAGTCACCTTGGAATATTAGAAATAAACGAGAAAAATTGACAGAATTAATGTTTGAAAAATATAATGTACCTGCTTATTTTCTTGTAAAAAATGCTGTGCTTGCAGCATTTGCAAATGGAAGAGCTACTGGTATTGTTGTTGATAGTGGAGCTACACATACATCAGCTATACCTGTTCAGGATGGATTTGTTTTAACACAAGCTATTGTGAAATCTCCTCTTGGAGGAGATTACATTTCGATGCAGTGTCGTCAATTTTTACAAGTGAGTTTGATGTGGGAAATGCAATTATTATATATTTAATAGCGATATTTATATATATGTATGTGTATATTTTATACCTATATTTACAACATACTGAATTTTTATATTAAATAGGAAAATGACATTGATCTTTCTCCAGCATATATGATTGGAAGTAAAGAAGTTGTAAAAGATCATGATAAACCTAGATGGGTGAAAAAGAAAAATATTCCAGATGTGACAAAATCATGGCATAATTATATGGTAAAGAAACTTGTTCAAGACTTTCAAGCTACTTGCTTACAAGTTTCTGAAATTCCATATGACGAGAAAATTGTTTCAACTACTCCTGCAGTTCCTTATGAATTTCCAACTGGTTATCGACAGGATTTTGGCTGTGAAAGATTTCGTATACCAGAAGCCTTATTTGATCCAAGTATGGTTCAGATGAGAGGAGGTATGGTTGGTAACACAATGCTTGGAGTTGGACATATAGTTACAACAAGTGTTGGTATGTGTGATGTTGATGTTCGACCAGCCCTTTATGGCAGTGTTGTAGTGACTGGTGGTAATTCTTTTATTCAGGTAATATTTTTTTTTAATAAGTAATTGAAAATGATAGTTTTGTTTTGTTTTTACTATTAATAAAATTTGTAATCTAATATTTAATTAAGTATTTTCTTTAATTTTATATAATTTTAAAAAAAATTAAAATTTAATGCATTGATATTATATCGACAAATATTTATTTAAAATAATAAAAGCTATCAATTTAGATATTTAAGATATATTCCATTATAAAAATATTTTTAGGGATTTCCTGAAAGATTAAACAGAGATTTGTCAATGAGAATACCATCCAGTATGAGGCTCAAATTAATTAGTGCTAATGGATGTGCAGAACGTAGATTTGGATCATGGATAGGAGGATCTATTTTAGCCTCGATTGGAACTTTTCAACAAATGTGGATATCAAGTCAAGAATATGAAGAAAGTGGTAAAAGTCAAGTAGAAAGAAAATGTCCATAAATACTTTTTGTTAAGCATAATATTTATTAAATAATAGACATATAATATGAAAATTTGTAGATTATGGTAGAGTAATTTGTATTTTTAAGTATGTAATTATTTTATTATGTAATGAATTTATTTCAAAACATTAAAATCAAAGATCTTTTACAAATTTTCTAGTTTACAGTTTCTTCTACTTATATTATATTTTATCTTACTAATATTTTAGAGTTTAAAAATAATTTTATGTAACATGATGTTGAAATAAATAATTATTTATAAATATGGTCCCCAACCAATATACATTTGACATAGATTATCTACATTAATAGCATCTAATATTAAGTGGTTGACTTGACCTTCAACACTGAGATAAAGAGTTAAAGCTTCTAATCTTTTTCCTCGAGTACCAACCATACCTTTCAATCTTTCTTCTATGCTCTTGATATGTTCCACAGCCTACAAAAATAAAACCATTATAAACTAAATAAGCTAATATATAAAAAATGATATAATTTTTATTATTTACTTTTTCATTTGTTTTTTCCCCAGTATCGTTCAAATGATTTCTATTCCAACTAACTAATGGATCGTAAACAAAAGGTTTTAAAACGCTAATTAGTGTACTGGCTTGTTCTCGTAAAACTTTCATTGTTGTTCTACAAGATTGTCGAAATGGCCCTTCATATTTTAATGGCCCCATAGCTTCTATCATATTGTGAGTTAAACGAAATGGTACTTTTTCAGGCCATTCTAAAGTTTCACCCTGATAAATACAACATTCTTTTATAAATGCTTAATTATTTATGTTTATCAATGTTTATAAATTTATAAACAATAAATTTACTCTATTAAATAAACAATTAAAATCGACATGAACACAATCACCACATTTCGAATCAACTAAAATATTTTCTCCATGGCGATCCCCTAATCCTAGTATATATCCGACCATGGACATGACAGCTGCAGTCCGAATATAAGCTGTTCGAGCTTCATACCTAAAATTTTTTTAAAATAATTTATAAATTTAAATTTATTTTATATATTGAAATTGTTATTTACCAGCCATATGGATCTGGAAAAGCATAATGAAACCAATCACCAAGAAGTGGAGGATGGTGTGGTATAAGTTTTTCCAAAAATATTTGCTTCTTTGTTTCTAATGGATCTTTGAGTGCTACATGAATGATATAATTAAGTTTATAATTAATTAATATCTGGAAATCATTTAATTTAATACGAAACAATTTTTTACCACATGTCATCATTCGTATTTCTTTTTGGGAAATTAAAATATTTCTTTCTTTATATAATCCCATTAGAATATTTCGATATCCAAGTAAATTTGGCACCCACTCTATTAAACCGCATTCTTCGTTTAATGGTACTACACTCTGTAATTGTATCAATATCAACATGTGTTACATATAGAATTAAAAGTTTGTATACAAATCCTATTCAATATGTTCAAATAATAATTATTGCTAATACTTATGTTTTTTCTTTTTAAAGTTTATGTATTATTTGACATAGTTAGCTATATAAAAAAATATATATATGATGTATCAATGAATTAAACTAACATAAGTTCGAATATATAATCTTCTTCTACGAGATTCAGGATCCTTTTGAAGATATTTATTAACTATATCATTAAACTCCATTAAACGAAAATCTCTTCGTAAATCATCCTTAGGTTTACACATAAATAAATAAGACTTTCCATCAGATCCACGTAAAGCAATTCGGCGGGGACGCTGAAGTGAAGGCATTACAGCTACTTGATCCTCAATTCCAATTATTTGTACCCAATTACTATAAAAAGTTTAATTAAACTATATAATTAATATATATTATTAAATTTTATTTATTTTATATAATAAATTTATCTAAAGATATTTCTAATGTTATTTTTCTAAAATTTATCTTGACAAATCATTAAAATTTTTTTAATGTAAAATAAGAAAAGTTTTTCTCTGCATAATATTAAAATCTATTATTTGTAATTATAATATATTATAAAAACTATAAAAAATATTACAGAGTAAATGGATTGTGCTGATCCATACAAGTGCCTTTTATTGGTAAATGAAGTTGTCTTAATTTTGACGTTGGCATCATTATTGGGCCAAATTCTGAATCTGCTAATAATTTCGGCAAAGATCTTGAAAGCACATTCACAGTTGTGTTTTGCACTCCCTATAATATAAAATTTATTTTTAATAAATGTTAATTAACAATTAATAAAAGCAATGTCTTTACTTCAGGTATATGCTTGTTTGAAAGTTCAACAAGTCTTTCCCAAATTTTATGAAAGCATTGAATTAATTTAATCATCTCTGGAGTTTTTAATACATCTCTATTAAGTATTTCTTTACAGCATTTTTGTCGTGCAGAATATGATGACTGAAAGTAAATTAAAACGATTACTGAAGTTATCTATAGAATTACTGTAAAACTGAATCAAATTACATTAAAAACAGAAGCCATCATCCATAAACAATGCTGTGGATAAGCTTTTATTAATTTAACAATTAATGTAAAAAGGGTGTTTCGAACTTCATTATTTGGATGACAAATTCTTGATACCAATTGACTAAATGCTGTCAACCACATAAAAAGAGGTACTTTTTCTATGTAAACTTCTAAAGAATAAGATATAATTTAAATTGTATGAGATTGAATTAATATTTTTATGTAAATAGATATACTATATATATACAGATATTTACCAGAAAGCCTTTGATTATTTATATTTAAAAAATAATTTAAAAACTAAATTATATCTACCTATAATTTTTGTCATTTGACTTAACGTTTTTATAATCGAATTATTGGAAATAATACTATGTATTCTAACACGAGATGCATAATTTAACCAAATAGTTAACATTCTTGGTAGCGATTGATGAATATATTTACAACCACAAAGCAAAGATTTTCCATAATAGTTGACAATATGTGTTTGCATATCACTAAAATAGACAATTAACAAATTAATATACATATATATATATATATATATATATATATATAATAAACATTTATTAAGTTAATTTTATTAAAATTGTAACCATCTAAAATAGTTTTATTATTTACAACAAAGTAGTAAATAAGCATGAAATAATAAAATATATACTTGCATCTTACCAATAAAACACAGCAGAATGAAATATGAAGAATTTCTTTGAGGTTCAAATAAGATTATGTAAATTAAACATTTTTGACAGTTGGGAAAGTACTATTATAGTATGTAGCCATGCATAATACGTATGTCAATATTGTTGAAAGCTAAGTCAATATAAGTTTACTATTCTTATATAAGCCAGTAATCAAATTTAAAATAATAAAATTTGACCACAGAGATACATAACTGTCTCATTGTTTTTGTTGGCAAGGCATACATATCACAAATTATGAAAGCTCTCGAAAGCTAATTATTACATTGTAAGTATTTTTATTGTATATATTCAAAATATATTGTATTTTGAATTATATATATATACAATATATACAATACAACAAATATACAAAATTACATTGTAAGTAATTGAGAGGAGTAATTGAGAACTAAATAAAATAAATTTATCCCTACAGATTATCCCATTTGAACTATATATATTATTCATAAAATATGTGTAACTGCTTAAAAAATTGGTACAATTATTTTGTGTATATGATTTACATTGAGCTTTGCCAGTAACAAAAACTAAATAAAGATATAATAATAAAGAAATAGAGGAAGAATAAAGAAAAAATATTTAGAGTAATGTATTTAAAAGATAAGATATTGAAAAAAAGATGAAAGTACAGTATAAAAATGTAATAACAAATGAGATGTATTTTGTGTTAAATAATATTGTAATTATTTGTAATTTCAATTAAAAAGTAATAATTTATTGTATAAAATATATAACTTTATATATTTCGTTTCAAATATATAATTTATATACATGTATCATTTACTTTAATGTACATAAATACACATTTTAAAATTAAAAAATATTATTTCGTTACAACTCAATAGTTTTTGCACATATATTTAAGTTGACAATGGTTGGATGTTGAAAAGTATTTGGTTTTCAATGTTTTTTTATTTCATAGAAAAATATTAAAAACTAAAATATTTGATTAAAAATGTGCTTTTATAGACAAGTTTCTTTTAAATTTTAACTTATTTATAAAAATATGTCCTTATTTAAAAATTTTATTAACTTACATATTTATTATAACTTACCGTCCACTTGAGGACATACGTTCTTCATCTGTCATCTTATCTATTACAGATTCATAATATCGAGCAATTGCAAGACTACTTTTTTCCCAAGCTCTCCATACCTCGTAAGCTTCTTTGTAATTTGTCATATTACCATTTGCATCAACGTTTAATGTTTCATCATTATACTTCGCCCAAAGCAATTTTGTCTAAATTAATAATTAAATACTTTGTAAAAAAACCTAACTATAATTATAATTTTTGTACATTCAATTTTAAAAATAGATATATCACGTGCATTGTGTCATCCACAAATTTATATAAATATTACAAATATTACTGTATTTGATTTTTTTTTATTCAAAATAATAAAACAATATCAATGAATAAAATATAATCAATGTATAAAACAAATTCTTTTAATAATATTTTGTTAAAGATAATCATGTGAAATACATTATGGATATATATTTGAAAATATCAATAAATGGATATATTATTTCTTTAAATAGATATTTTTAATTACACCTTTATGCTTATTGTTAAGAAAAAAATTAATATGTTTAACAAACCTTTGCATACTGTTTTCTTTCAGTTGTAAATGCTCCTGGAGGTTGTTTTTTATATTCCAATGAAGGTTTAAAAAATGTTGATAAACATCGCTTTAAAGTTATTAATGCATCTTCAAGAGATCCCTTTTGCCAATATAACTGAGCTTGTTCAATGCAAAGATTTTGTGATGAACAAGAATCAGTAGCTGATAAGATATACATATATGCTTGCTGGTATAATCCAGCTCTAATAATAAAATAGAAATTGAGAATTTTTTAAAAATATATAATTATTTTTTATAAATGTGATTGTTACAGTAAACTTGTATTTTTTTAGATTTCATTTTATAATTTAATACCTTATTTTCGCAAAAGACAATATTAAACTTTATTTGCAAAATATATATGCACTTGTATAAGCAGTATAAAAAAAATAACTAAAGAAATTTAATAAACATAATCTTTAAGATTATAAATAACTATATTATTTAAAATTTATTTTTAATATATTATATTTATTTTTCAAAGTAATATATTACTATCTTACTTTCTAGCTATTTTAGCACTTTTCAACCATAATTTTCCAATTTCTTTGGTAATGATAGTTTTATTTGCATTAGAATTTAATTGAAGTTGTACAACTAGATCCAAAATGGCTCTACGCATTCCGATTACAAATTCAGCACCACGTGAAGCATTAATCAGTTTGTCACGTTTTTCCCATTCTTCAAATATTACAGGCATATTTTCTAAATCATTGAGCATTATTGAACATGCCTTTTCAAATTCATTTAAAATGTGTAGCCTTAAAAATAAAAACAGAAATTAAATAGAAATAAATCTGATTAAAATTAAAATGAACAGCTTCGTAATATTTTTGTAATAAAACTTTGTTAATAAACAATATAAGTTATATATTATATTAATTTAGTATTATGAAATATCATATCTATAATAAATTTAAATAATATATTTACTGACTTCATAATGTAGGAGTAACTTTGTTCATAAGCACCCAATCTTGAAAAAGATGTTAATAAAGAAACCAACTTTTTTTTAATTAATAAAACATTAGGTTTAATACAACTTTTCAAATCTTTGAGTAGATTTAACTTAATATTATTTGAATCCTTTCCAATTTTTCCAAAATGAGCCAGATGCCAAAAAGGTTCAGCATCACAGATAAGAGTTTCAAGTTCTGGTCTAAAGGATTAATTATATATCGCCTATTTATAACAATTCAAATTATTATTTTTAAATATGATTAAAACAATACCTATCTTTTAATACTCCTTTTGTTATATTCATAGCTGTGACTGGCTGATCTAATTCAAGATAACATTGTATTATCCCTTGAAGATATTTAGGTTTTAAAATTGCATTTTGTAATAATCTCTCATAACAAATAGCTGCATCCTGTAAAATTTTCGAATTGTATTAATTTTTTTAATTAAATCTTCAATGAATTATAATAATGTATCATTAAATATTATTATTTAATAAGACAAAATGATTATATAAAGCTAGTGAATAGTTCAAATTACATTATAAATATTCAAAAATAAGTACTATAGATACGATTTATATAAGTATATTAAAAATTAATTAAAACAATTTGTGGAATAAAGGTTCGATAGAAAACATAGAGTATATTATAATTAATTATTTATATAAAATTTCAAATTCTATTTCGATAGCTTATTTTATATAAACATTTACAAAATTATAATATTAAAATATTTTACTATTTATATATTTTGTACTCATATATACCTGATATTGTCCATTGACTTCATGAGCTAAAACTAATTGTTGAAGGGTAGGACATCGATCTTGACTTACTAAAATTCCAGATACACCATCAGGTTCTTCAAGTTGCGTGTAGATTTTCTACAGAATTTATGTAAAATTAATTAAAAGACTAATATATATTTTGTAAATATTTAAAATTTTAATTTAATATTTTTAAAATAAATATAAATATATTACAGCTAATAAACCTCCTTCTGTTGGTTCAGATAACCCTTTTTTACTAGAAGCCATGTGTTGTTCCAAATAAATTAATGCTCTGTGATATTCATAAGATTGATAACATCCTTGAGCAAGAAGCAATTTAGGAAAACCATCACAAAATTCTAAAATGTTATTTTAGAATTAATCATTTACTAAATAAATATATATGATGAAGCTTAATTTCATTTAATTTTTAATGTGTACTTTCAATCCTTTCATATTGAGTGTCTCGGAATTTTAATCTTTCTCTTAACCATCTTTGTAAATGGTCCAAAATAGCAAATATTACCTAAAATATAAATATATTTCTATATACTATTACTTAAAAGTTTAATTACTCCATTTTTCTTATAGTATAAATAAATGTTTTTAATTTTTATAAATTTTAATTGAAGGAAAAATGTAATATGTAATATAATAAAAATACAAAATTATTTTTTAATGTTTTAATATTTTCTTTATATCTATAACAAACTTCTGTAAAGATCTAAGTTTATTTAAGTATTTTATTTTGTAAAAATAAATATAAAATATATAACAATTAGTAACGTAAAAATTATATTAGATTTATAAAAATTTATCTTAAAAATTTGAATTGAAATTTTTTTAAAACTTTTACAATTTTTTAGGGCTGCCAAAAAATTATCTTTAAATATTTAATGATTTTTAGAAAAATTTATCAATCATTTTTCATGTTTGTTAAAGTAAAATATTGATATAGAATATTAAGAAAACTTACCTACTTAAAAAAGAATATAATTAAATCCATAATAGAACAAAAACTTTACAAAATCTAAATAAATCAATAGAAAATAAGCTATCAAGAAAACTTTTGACACTAAGGGCAATCTGACAAATTAGTTACATTAAATTCAAATATAAAATTCATTTAATTTATACTTAATCTGTAATTAATGTATTAAAAATAATTTCTTTTTCAAACATAATAAATGACTGATACTTAAAAAATAGATAAAAACGAATATTATTAAGTGAATAATGGTAGATAAGAATGTTGAACTTATAAAAGATTGGATGTAAAAATACTAAGATCTGTAAAAAAAATTATACTTCTCGAATTGATCAAATTTTATATAAATTGCATTATACTTAAATAATTAAATTATTAGTCATTATATACAAAATGCTGCAGATTTATATGTACAAATAGTAATACAAATTACTTGTAAACAGCGAACTTGTCTATCTTCATCAGATATTCGGGTATTGTTAGATGTAGTATCGATTTGTGTACGCAATGGTCTGTGACGAGAAAGTTCTTTATCAACATGAGACTTTTTATTTATTGCAATTACAGACAATATTTCTGTATTCAATTTTCTAATATCATTGGATGTTCCGTTTAATACCACATGTGCTAAAAATTTAAACAAACTTTAAAGATTTGTAGAATTTTATATTACATTTCTTATTCTATAACTTTACGGACTAGCCAATTTTTACTAACAAATTTGGTTGATTTAATTACCTAATTGTAATTCGTTTAAGCAATAATATTAAATATAAAATTTATAAGTTTAATTGTATTTAACTTTAAACTCAATGGTATGTATAACTGACAAACTCTTTTAAATTAAATTAAAAAATAAATATTACCTTCAGTAATATAAATATATTCATAAGTAAATATACTTAATAATATTGTTAACATTTCTTTTAATAGAATTTCTCACTATACTTTATTTGTAAGTTATAGTTATTGAAATATTTTCTGATATATAAATTACTAAAAGTTTCAAATTATTAAAATGTAAAATAATTTTATCAAACATATCAAATAATATGCTCTTATTTAAATTATACCAGAATATTAAATAATATAATTATAATTTTATTTTACTATTTATTATATATTATATCATTCTAAATAATATATTTTATTCATATTTAATTTAAGCTTTCTAAGAAAATATTAATTTTTATATTGTAAATATGTTATGAAATGTTAGATTTACTACATAAATAGTATGTTGGTAAATTATTATAATAAATATACCACATTTATTAATCTACTTTTATATTTACTAAATATTCGGTTGTATTTATATCAATTAAGTATTTAATATACATAATGATCAACTTAAAATAGGTCAAATTAATTTTGAATTTTTTTCATATTTATGTTTTTACTTACTTACTATAATTAACAGTAAATAAAATATATTCTTTTACATTTTTACATTTGCTAATTAATACTAATAAATAGAATAATATTAAATTTTAAATAAATTTTAATTTACCAACAATATATGGAATACAAAATGTCATCATTTTGACGCTTCGTTTAAATACTGGTCGACACGCGTTTAAGACATTTCGAACAGTATTATCTTTTATACTTTTTAACATACTAATAATCCAATTGAACGTCCACATTTCAAAAGTAGATCCAGATTCTGATCTATTAAAAATAATTAACAGAATAAAAATCATAAAATAAAATTACAAATTACTATTTAAAATACTATATAAAATTGTTCATCAAACCCGTATATAGGATTGGAAAATTCAACGTCATTATTTGCAATTGTTATTGTGTAATGGGATGTTAATAATGGAAAAATCATATGTTGAATTTTTGAAGGTAACTCGTTCCAAAGTTTGCAGTTTTTACCACTTGGTGAAATTTGAAATGATCTTAATAATTCCTAAAAATCATAAAAATAATAAATTATTAATACACGTCAAAAAAGTTTAGATCTAAATTTAAAACGTTAGACGTTATATACAAAAAGAGATTTTTATTTTTATCATTTTATGGTATCAGTGCAGTTTTTCACCTGCCCTTCAATTATTATAAATAGTACATTAAGTTTTACAATATCCTTTTCTAGTTATATAATTATTAATAAATCTTCAATATGAATTAATTTATTGTTAATCTTCTGTTACAATAACAAAACTATTTATTAAAATATTATTTTGCCTTGCATACTTGTATTGCCAATGAGAAACAATCCATACTTTGTGTATTTTTTTGTGATTGGTAATCTTTAACTAATTCACAAAACAAACTATAAGCAAATTCTTGATTCATATCAGATATAAATTTAATATCAGCTAAAACAAAATTATGAAAAGAAAATTTTATTAATATAATGGCAATTTTTGATATTTTAAGAGTATAATAAATTATACACCTCGAGAAATTATTCTTCTAGGTAATAGACTTGGTTCTATTGCACCTAATTCTCCTATGCAATCTCCACTTGCAACACAAATAGCTTCATCCTTATCTTGACATCCAGCCATAAGTGTATCTAGTAACTAAAAAATAGAAAAAAATTAAAATTAAAAAATTGAATCAATTTTTTAGGGGATACAAATATTGTTAAATATTTATTATTAATTTATGTAATAAGGATAAAATAAATATAATAATAAAAATGTACTTCTACAATCAAAGGATGAACATTAATATCGGATAAGATCAAATCGTTAATTGCATTACGATTTTCCGCAAGGAATTGTTGTAAATATAAAAGAGCTTTTAATCGAACTTCATCAGTTTGATGAATTATGCGCTTTATCCATAAATGTAAATTTTCTTCTAAAGTTTTTGGTCTGTAAAAGATTTTATACAATTAAAAATCAACAGATACAAATAGTTAATATATTAATTTGAAAATATATACTTTGTCTGTTTAATATAATTAATGATCAAAGTGGATATATTTGATGATACTTTTAAATCATTTATAAAAAATAAATCTGAAATATGTTCTTGTACAAGTTGTTTGTTCTTGATTAAAATATATTCTAACATTGCATTAGTTTCTTTGGGATAAGTTTCAAGCAATGGCATCAAAGACATACATATAGTTGCTAATATAGGTCCTAATTCTCTTATACACGTGCTAAAAATATATTCTTAACTTATTTAATAATTATTACTTAAATTATTCCATCATATGTATACCTACTTTCTCAGAAAAGCATTCCAAGCATCACATGCTAATTTTCTGAAACCAGGCCTTGTAAAAATAAGAGCTGTTCTCAATGTAGCTAAAATTTTATATTTGTACTGAGTAATGTAATTAGAGCCCATAAAATTTATCACTTGTGTCAGTGATGCTAGAGCAAATTTTTGTGTCAATTCTTCAGTATTTAAACCAAGATTTGCATCAAAAGTAACAAGAACACCATGTAACATTGAATTTAAGTACTCAGCCTTAAAATTTAATAAATATTTCGTTAGAAGAAAATGGGATATTTAATATTTAACAATACTATATATTATTATGAACCATTTAAATAAATAAATTGATAAGTATTATCTTACAATTTCATTTTTAGTTTTAAAATTAATGTTTTGTTGATCATCAAATTTTGACAGAAATTGTAAATGATTAAGTACTTTTTCTTGCTGTGAATGAAAGTGTAACATCAACTCGCTAATTATAAGCTGTAAACATAAAAGTTTTTTTAATAAAATATGTTTTGATTGTAAAGCTTTCCTTGATATTTAAAAATTATTAGAAATATATTCCATAAATATTATTATATATTACCGTAAAAGAATCTGCGGTTAATATAGGTATACTAATTTTAGTTATGTTAGAGACAAGTCTAAAAATTTGTATACCATTTTCAATATTTTCAAATAAAAAAACATGACAACATATATGCTAAAAATATTTAAACAATATTATTTATATAAATGAAAAGATAAATATAAAGATAAATAAAATGTCAGTATACTTGAAAATAAGTTTTAAACATTTGTTTCTCGTCAATGTTAATCAATTCAGCAATATCATGGAATAAAGTGACTGTATTTCTATTTTTTACTACTTCGGATAATAAGAAACATACAGCATAATGCCCGTCTTTACGTAATAATTGTCGTGATCCTTGGAAGCCCATACATTTAGCTACTCTATGTACTGATGTTGACATATTATAGTCATATTTAATTCTATTATACACTGCCAATGCCATCATTAACTACAAAATCATAATTTTAGTAAGATACATTTATAAAAAAGAAAGTAAAAATTTAACAAAATAAATACTTTTAAAAAATCCTTTTTATATCGAATGTACATCGTCTTCAAAGAAACCTTGTGATATAATGCAACTTCTCTATAGGCATTTGTAGCCAATGCAACTATTAAAGGAGATGATTTAACATGAAGAATTGTCAAAATAAAAATATTCAGACATCGCCTCTCAGTTAAGTGTGACTGTACACTGAAAACATTTGTTAATACATTTTTCAAAATTATTTTAATAAAATAGATTCTATTATTCATAAATTAATATTAATAAATTATTTAATTACCAAGCTGCATTTTTAGCAGTGAACAATAAAGTTTGATGTAGTGATTGATTACTACTACTCAATGATTCATTCAAAACATCAATAAAATTATCCATAATTATTTTAACAAATTCTTCTAAATCGGGTGGTATATCATCTTGAAATAGTTTATTTGGTAGTGATGAACTAATTCGATTGCTTAAAATAAATCTAATTGCTTTTCCAAAATTTATTCGAATTTCAACATCATTATCATGTACATATGATATCCATTTTAGAGCTAATGAATTACTATTAAAACATTTAACATGATTGGATAGTCTAATCATATTTTTAGATATATTAAGTCGAACTCTTTTGGAATTCGAATTAAGAAGCTCAAAAAAAGAACTAAAGTATGATTCAAACTTTGAAGAAACAACCTCTGGTTTATCTACAATTTCAGCTTGAGAATTATCACAATATTTACATTTTATTATGAATTTGTCAAAGTCGGTTGAGTCTCTACAAAATGTATAATTGATATCAAATAATATTAAAATAAATTTAATGAAAGATTATGATTAATTGATAATCAATATTATATATTTAAAATATTATAAGTATTACAAATATTTAATATTTAACAAATATATTTTATAACAAATATTTTTAAAATTAACTGTAATAAATCTATTTTTTCTTATTGTAATAAAAATATAAATATAAGCTGTCAACTACATTAATTATCATCAAGTCATTCAAATTTTTACCTAACAATTAGTCCATTTTTGGAAACTATACATGCAATTGTACCAAGAACATTAGCAAGAGCTTCAAAAAGAAGAGGTTTTTGAGTATTATATGCAGGTATCAGAATTTGTTTCATAATATCATCAAATTTAATTTTTTCATCCAGTAATAACATAGGGCAATTCCTTAAAATAAAATAAAAATTTGTTTTAATTTATTAAAAAACTTATATAGTTGCATATTTTATAATAAAATTGTCTTACAAAATACTAGCAACTCCTAATTCAATTTCACAACTGGATATACACATATTTAAAACATCTAAACGTTGACGTCCTTTACCATATATGCTAATAGAATTCAAACATTTGACTTTTGTAGCAGAATCTAACGATTTAGCATTTGCTAGATGAAGTTTTGTAATTTTAAGAGATAATGTATTAGTATCAAGCCATGGCAGTAATAAAATATTTTGAATTTGAATTTTATTAGCTTCCCTAAGAGAAATTAATTGAACGAAATTCTCAAAAATTAATTTGTTCTGATGATAATTATTAGTAACTAAGGATTTTAAAAATTGTGATTGAATGTTAGCAATTTCAGTATCAATTAAAGTCAATGAAACATTATTTTTTGCAAGTTGATAATCCAATAAATTCATTAATCGAAGAAAATTAAGAGTTCCTGTATACTTCTCCAACCGCAAATTTTTAAAAAAATAATCTTTTAAACTAATCCATAATTTACTGATTCTGTTTATATCAGTAAAAGTAATATTTAGCCTATTATTTTCAATTTCTTGAAAAATAATGTATGCAAGAATTTTATTTAATTGCTAAAACAAAAATTCTATTAATAGTCCATTTTCAATTTTATTTCATTTAAGCATACCTGATGATCTTCAAAATAATATAAAAATTTTTTAGTTTGACATTTTTTATAAAATTCCGGGAGTTTACATATTTGGTTATCAATTTTTTTACATATTTCATTTTCTAGTATGTCAGAATCTATATAAAATGTAAATATAAATGTAAAAACTTTGGATTTGATAAATATCATATATTTTAAATACTAACTGAGATTGTGATTTACTAATGCAGATAAAATTTCAAAGTAAAAATATATACAAGCTGGATTATCACTCGATAACATTAACTGTTTTAACGTTTTTGAATATTTCTGACTAAAATTAACTGAAATAAATCCTCTACTATACCAATTTGCTAATGACTTTACAATTTCAGTTGCAAATAAAAAGATATACTGCATATCCTGAAAATGTTCTTATATAAATGCAGTCTTATTACTTAATTTACAGATAAATTTTTAGTATATTAGTGCAATCTTTAATAATTGTTTGCATTACTTACTCTAATAATAATCAACTATTACAATAAATATTTGAATCAATTATTACTTACATTATCATTTAATAAACAATAATCAAACATTTCAATACAAATTTTTAATGCAACAAATTTAACACTAGGCTCTGAGTACACTAAAATTTCTATAAGTTGAGATTTAAGTTTATCTGTAGACCATACAGAAACATCAGATTCTGCAATAATCTAAAATATTTTTTTTTTAATTTATACAATAAACAAAAATAATTTATTAAATTACCTTCAGAATAGAAGTTTGGAACAAAGAAATATGTTCATATTTTACTATTACTGAAAATGGTATAAGTGTTAGATCATTTATTATATTTTGATCAGCTTGAAATTTATTTAATGTAATTTCTTTATTATTATTACTTAAATTACTAAAACAAATTAATTCTAAAAATAAGAAAAACAATTAATATAGATAAATTTTAATTTATGTTTAAAAATATTTTATTTTATACCCTCCAGAATATTTAAGTATTCAGACGTAATATTAGCATGCAATTCCAAATTAAGTCGAGATAAAATTCGCACCATACACACTTGTATATCAATAATCTTTTTTAGCGATGCTTTACTGATAGGCATATTTATTAAATAAAACATTGATCCAAATAGCCATGTTGTAAAAGCTTCAAAATAAAACTTTCATTAAGTATAAATATATATATTATTTAATATTAAATATAGTTATATTTAACCTGTATATCTTTTTTGTACATCTTTGGATATAGGAACAGCTGTCATTTGAGGGACTAAGATATTTAAATTATTAAATCTAGAAAGTAACGATTCTAAAAGTTGATGTAAGCTTTCTTCAGTACACGTAGTAATAGCTTTCTCATCATGTAATGTAGAAAAAAGTGCAATAATTGTATTATTCATAAACGTCCATATTTGTTGTTCATACATCAAACTGAAATGATATACATTATATTGTTAAAACTATTATTTTTTATTTTTTATTTATAAAATAAGTACCTATTTTCAATACATGAATTATAATTTATTAGTTGAGAAGACGCGTTCAATTCCATTTTGATTTATTTGGATTGCAAAAAAATTTATTTAATAAATTTCATTAGAAATTGGACAATTAACTGTTTTTAAAATTATAGGTTAAATCATGCAATAATATTGTCTAAAATAAGAAATTATTTTTAATTTGACATATATAATAAACACTACAGATTTTCATTTAATAAAATATAATATATTCCAAGAAAGTTAAATTAAATATTCAAATACATTTTATTGTAACACTTTACATGCAAGTATGCAATAACTGATATAGAAATAACCAAATGGTGGTAACACTGATAGATAAATTATTATTGAATAAACAGTTTCAAAATAATTCAAAACAATGCTTTTATATATTTTTAATTCATTTTTTTATATTTATTTCAATTAATACGAACGTATAAACTAAATGGTAATACATTTTGCCCTTTTCTATTCGAGAAAAATTATTTTTGTAAACTATACTTTCTTTAGATTTTGAAAAAAAAAATAATTAAAAAAGCTTATTAACTTGCCTAATTTTTGTAATCTTGATAAATGTTATAAATATTAGGGTAATTTTTTAAAAAATTGCATAAATTGCATAAATTATTCTTTAAAAAATATAGAATCGGTCGAATGAATAATAGACAATATATATCTTTTATAAAATTATTATAAAATTTATAAAATTTAGTTTATATGTTAAATATTTGACTATAAATATCATTTCCTTATTAAACAGTATTTGTAATATATAACATATTTTTGTAAAATTCAAAATATTGCTTATAAAAACATAAAAATTGATAATTGTTAAAAATAATGTGTATTATAAATTTTCTGTTATTATTAAACAAGGTTAGTTTTTATTTTTATTTTATTAATCAATGAATAATTTTATTTCCCACTAATATTATATTTTAATTGATAGATCATAACCAGTATCAGTATCGCTAACGCTTAGAAAAATACTTACCCTGCCATTTTTTAAAATATACGAAGATAACACTAATTTTTTTCATTAAAATCATTTTAATATCTCGTAATAAATTTTTAGGTAATAATTAATAAAAAATAGAATTTTAATTACATACGTATTTATTATTGTTTTCTGTAATGAAAAAATTTAAATAAAATTTATTGTAATAAAATTTCTTTAAATAAACTCCAACACGTTGAAATCAATAAAAACTCACTTTTTATAACAAAAATCTTAATGTTATCTGTAAATATATGTTTTAAAAAAGTTTTGAAAACGGTATATTTAATTTTTGGAAAAAAATAATAAGATTGTAAATAAATATTTCTTGAAATATAAAATTCAAAATATTTTGACTTACATTTTAATTTTATAATTCATTTTAAAATCTGGTGGAAAAAATGGAATAATGTTAACAAGACATCATCGTAGTTGAATATTCCATTGAATGGATTTGTTGTATTTGAAGTAATTTTTTAATCGCATAAAAAATATACTTAAAAACGACACAAAGATTAATTTAATAGATAATAATGAATTATAAAAAATATTTAAGATGAAATATGTACATAGTATGGATATGTATATACAACAAATAAAGACAGAAGATCAACTATTTATAGATTGATATGAATTAAAATTATAGATCATAATTACACGTTGAATAGGTACTTCTATTAAAGCTCTACAAATGACAGTCTTATAATTTTTATAAAAATATCCTCATAAAACAACAACAAATTCCGTCACAATCGGATTCTTTTTTAACTTAAAATTAGACTTAAGTTAAAGAAATCAAAAAGATGTATTTAAATAGAATAATAATAAATAAAAAAGAAAATAATAAATATAAGATTATTACACAGGTTTATTGTATAAAATATTGCATAGTTACAAATATAAATATTGAAAAGGGAAATGAATTTTAATTAAGTATTAATAATAAATAATTATGAATTCTAATGATCAGTTTGTACAAGAATATTTTTAATGTCTGTATCTAATTATACGATTTATTTTTATATAATTTTATATGTATATATACAGATTCATATATACCTGTAAAAGTATGTTTTTACATGAACTTGTTTACTTGAAATATAATTTTCTATTACGAAAAATATAAAGTTTCTAAAAATAAGTGTAAAACAAGTTCTCAAAACAGCTGTTACAACAGAAAAGGAATGATCACCATGTCCAGATACTATCCAGAACAAACTTTAATATATAATAATTATGGATTATGGTTCACTACAATAATTGAATAGAAACTTAGAATACTAAATAAAATTATAAAAAAAACATTCATTAAAAAATTTAACCTTTTAATTCTAAATTATAAATTTTAAGTAAATTGAATGTAATTTAAAATATATATATAAATAATTGTAATTGCATTACAAAATTTACAATGCATTCAAAAAATAATTTCGATAACAAAGAAAAAGTTTGTAGTTATTTGGGAACGATTAATTACAATTATATCAGTTACATATCAGTGATATATCAGTTAATACAGTGAGATTCAAGGAAGGCATGAGTATATCATCAATGATGCAAATTTAAAATTGGTTGTTTAGTAAAAATTGTAAATGATCATATCAAAAATCAATCCTAAAACATTCGTATAACAATACTGCTCTACTTATTAATTTTTTTATACTGACATATATTTAACAGTTGAATTAAACATGTTTTCCTTCAATTAATTTAGAAATAAAAGGATAACATTAATAAAAAAAGTAATCATCCCCTAAATGAGATATAAGATAACAAATAATACTCATTTTATTAAGAATTATATGTATTGATCAAATTTTAGAATAAAGAATAAGAAAAATGTTGAGATAACTAACATTTTTTAAGGCTACTTGAAACAAAATATATGTATAATTAATATATATAAATTTATTATAACAGATATTTTATTTTTATAATAATTTTTATTTATTTTTATTTATTAATTTTAATTTATAATAATTCATAATATTCTTAAATTAGTATTTGTATTACCATATTATTATAGTAGATAGATATTATCACCTCCATCAATTAATTTTTTCATATATTCAAATTGATAATAAGTCCTAATTTCATCGATTATTATAAAATATATTCTTACGAAAATATTTCTATCTTTCTTTGCACTAGTTTACGACATAATTGATCAACCTTTTAAAATTATTCATTTAAAATTAAAATAAATGAAAATGTTTCTTAAAAATGTTAATCTTTTATAAACAATTATATAAAATATTACAAGATATTATAATATAAAGAATGTATTTTAATTTTTTTACTTCTTATGATATTATTATAGTGTTAAAATATCTCAATAGTCTTATGAAATTATTACTATATTTAATAAATTTTACTTACTAATTTTACATATTTATCCCTGAATCGAAATTTCATATCGAAATATGTTAATTCTTAAGTAAATATTTGTTATTTTAAACATTACAGTTTTAGTATTTTAAATTCCTTAATTCACTTTCTTAATTATTTCTTACATAATAATTATCTGTGTGTATAAAAATATTTTAATATATATATATATATGTATGTATTTTTTATGGTAATAAAAGATTCCTGTGTATATCAGACGAAATAAATACTATGATTTTGATGTGTGTATTATAAATATTATATTACAGAACATATTAGAGCTTTCATAAAATATTACATATTGCAACATAATTTAGCATTTACGCATTTTACGAACCTTTAATGAAAATTATAAATTGATCATGTAAATTTTTTAATTAGTAGAATGTTTTTTCACAAAATAAATAATTTATTCTATAATATACACCATTGTAATTGAAAATTATTACAAATTTTAAATGGGTCTAATATTACAATGAGTTAAATAGAATGATCATATATTAACATATTAATTTAAATTGAAAATTTTTTGATATTCTTAAAATCTACAATTTAGACAATTAATAATTAAACAAAATTTATTTGCGATATTTTAATTATTATTTTAAATTCTTCTTTAAAATATGCCAAGATCACGGATTATATGTTTTTTTTCATACATAAAATGTCTCTGATGTTTTAATAATCTATGTCTAATAATTGTTTTATTTGTTATTTGAATAACTAATCTTTGTTTAAAATTGCAATTTCAGGAAAAATTTGCTTTCCCAAATACAATTGTAAATTTATGATTAATAATCGAATTAATTAAAAAATTTGTATTTATAGACCAAATATATAGTCATCCATCATATATTTAATATATTTGTAAATAGTCAGTAAAATGCCGAGGATCTATTACAACAGTAACTCTTTATAATTAAGAGCTATATTTAATATTTAATATAATACAGAAAATTTTCGTTTTATATATAGATTATAAATAGATAAGTTAATTTAATGTACGTAGTTTAATTTAATATATGACGTAAATATAAAGTTGAGTTTGGTTCAAATAAATTTTAACATTTTTAAAAATAATAGAATACTATTAAAGAGATTTTTTATTAACGATGAAAATATTTAGAACTACTAAAATTTTCAAAAAATTCATCGTTCATTATAGATCTCTCTGGTATCAGTTACAAACTATTCATAAAATTCATACAAAATATAATTTTAAGAGATCTTTAATAAAACAATAATTTTAGATTTTTTATCAATTAGATACATTCCTATATTTTTATATTATGAAGTTTTGATAATGAAAACATAGTATATGGATCATAACGAAAACAAGAAATTAATTTTATTAAAAGTATATGTCATATATATATAACTTTTATACAAGTGTTACATTTCCGTTAAGCGCATGGAGACTCATTTATTGACTATTATCTGGTTACCTTGCTTTTCATACAGACAAGTTTTTGTTCACTTATTTTTCATATATAGGTACATTTTAATGTGTTTGCATTTATGAAATCATATTCGGTTTTATATATAACTCCTCTATAAATTTTATTAATAGTGTAAGGATACTGACCATAAATTAAAAATCTCATCAAAAGACAAATTTATAATTTATAATTTTAATTATTTAAAAACTTGTAATAAAAATAAAATAATTAGAAATGAACCACATGGCAAATAATATACAATACAAAATTTTATGAAATACTAATACTAAATAAATTTTTATTCTTGAATAATCTATTAATTTAAATACAATATTGAGTATGCATAATAAAATAAAATATATTCTTAAATAAAATTATAACATTTTTATATCTACTTATTCAATTTTGAATGTTTACAGACAAAAAATATTAATTGTATAAAATATAATAACCAAGTTATTAATATGACAGAAACATTATTGATACTATGAAAAATAATTATGTAAAACCTACAAAATTACTGTTAATAAAGAAATATTTATTTTGAAATTTAATATGAAAGTAAGCATTATGTTTGTCAATCAACAAAAAGAATTTATATTAAAACTATTTTTCAATATTTACATACCTATCAAATGCTTCAAATAAAAGTGAATAAAATGGATTTAAATGTTGAATTGCCGAAAATAATATATAAAAAGAAAAATATCATTGTGCGAAATAATTGAAAGAAATATAGTATAAATAAAATATATTCCTTCAATTTTACTGAATACTTTGATAAGAATCTAATAAATAATGGATGTTTAAAAAAAAAATATTTCATATAAATTAAAAGAACATTTTGTAATAAATATAATTAATAATGATAATATAAATAACTGTTCTTTTGAAATAAGCTCACTGAACTAAATTTAAATATATAACAATTTATAATTCAATACTTTATAAAATACATAGTGAGACAAGTCATGAAAACGATAATAAAAATCGATTGTAAATAATATTTTATTTGAAAATAATTTGAAATATATATATTATTGTTATTTTTACTAATTAATTATAATAAATCTTTACTAAATAAAAAAAACTTCGAATATTTGCAGTCTGGAAACTAAGTTTTCTTGAATCTTGAAAAACATTACGAAATTAAGAGTATATTAAAAAAACTTAAATACAGTTTTAGTGATATATTTGCTTATTATAATTAAAGAAATTTTTTACTTCTGATTATTTTACTTCAGTCATTAATGACGTTATTAACTGAAAAATATTTTCTTAGATAAAATATTGCTACATTTATTATGTTTATTTTTTGTGCTTTATAAAATACTTAACAAAATAATTGAATAACATATTTGCATGAGTTATTGAGTAAATCTGAGTATCTTACGTTTATATTGATGTATTAACAAAGTCTTAAATACAAATAATTTTTATTGTATGTCAAGCAATATTAAATTTTTTTTCATTCTGCTCAGTTTATTTAATATGAAATATCATTCATTCAAAGTACGTTTTCATTATAACGAAATAAAAAATTATTAACTTGCATGGGTCTTATTATACATAATTCTTTTCCTAACTCGTATTTAAAAAATATATAATACTCTGAATAAGGAAAAAATATTGAGAAGTGTATAATTTGTTAAACAAAATAATCGATGTTAAAAATTAACAGTATGCATTATAATATTTATCATTCATTACTAATCTCTAATTCAAGACAACTAAGCAAATAATATGTATACACTAGCAAATATACCTTTCTTAATGATGGTAACTTTATATAGATAGCGATCGATTCGCTGCTTTGTATTCAATTACAATTCTGTTGGATAGGTGGAATGATAGGTGTCAAAATTTGAGGCTTGCTTCACTATGGATTCATGTAAGCAATTACTTTTTTACAATTATAATTACTTATTATATATATATACAGACACACATACGCAATTAAAGTAACTCTATTATCATTAAAAAAAATTTTTGTAAAGATATAATTTATGTTTATGAAATATATATTCTATATTTTAAATGTTTAAATAAAAATTGTTTTATTGTGTTATATCATTTTTTAAAATTAAACAAAGTATAAGCAACAGAGCCACATAATTCTTAAATAAATAGATGCGAAAGTAATAATGTTCTTTTAATGCAATTTTTATGATTTTTATGAAATTTCTTATTTGAGATTTATTTTTTAATTGTGTTCTCCCATTTGACCATTTATAATATATTCAAAAGATAAAAGCGAATAATATAAAAGCAAAAAGCGGTAGAATTGTAGAACAAAAGTAGCTTTAACACTTACACTATATTTATCTAATTTTATTTTATTAATTTTTTAAATTTTCATGATATAAATTCTTTTTTTAAATAATTGTATATCGTATAAAATGTTTATCGTATAAATTTATCCGTAATTACCTTCATAAACATATTGTAGAAATGTTTTATTTTATTATTGTTCTTTTCCGCAGAAATAATGTAAAATTTTCGGTGTTATAATTTAGACATTCGTTTAAAGTAAATATTTAATATGTGGTAAATTTTAAGTGTTTATTAAAAATACGTAATATAAAAAATGCTACAATATAGAAAGATCGTTTATTATGTCGGCATTTATCGTAAATAAATATTTATGTACGCTCATAAATAATTAATTATTTTAAAATATTTTATGTTAAGTTATGTTATGTTAGATTATGTTTATGGAATTATATTTTTGTTAACATACAAAATAAACTGAAATTATATTCTAAGCAACTGTTACTTTTCTTAATTTTATCTATATCTAATTTGATGCGATTTGTCTGTAAATTTAATTAATTTAATTTAATTAAATTTAATTTCTAGGTAGATTTTTCTATTTTATTTTTTTCGACAGAAAAATAATAACATCCGATTCAATATTATTACTAATAACATCAATAAATATATCAAATAAAGTTAATAATAATATTTAATAAAAAAAACGTAAAATATAAATAAATTATATCATAAATAATAAATACTTTTACTTTAGAGTGTATGTTTGTAGTACATTCATTTTTTATATTGAGTATAATACAGTGTAATTTTTAATTTATAGATCCAATCCATTCTATAAAAGATTTTTTATTTATCGTATCATTATTATGATACATTGAATATTTTTATATTATTATATTATGATGCAATCAAAACTGATAAAATTAATTTTTACCGTCTTAATAAATTGAACGTAGCCTAATATTAAATATGTAATTATATCTTAACAATAACACTTTTATTAATAATTTTATATTATTTACATACTATATTATATACATTCTTTAGAATATTATGCTTGATTAAAAGCATATATCATTGTATATTCAAATTTTAATAAAATAAATTATATTATTATAATTCTTGATAAAATAGTGAATAATAAATAAAGTCATAAATAAATTTTCTTACACTTTTATTTTAGTAATAAAATAATTTTTCATACTTAATTTTAATTGTTACTGAATTTAATTATAATTTTCTTAAAAATTAGTATTTTCTTCTAAAACTTATAATGTTAATATTGTACTCAGTCATGTATAATATTTAATTCTGCTCATATTATAACATATTTACAAAATTAAACGAATATAATTAAGTAATTCTTTTTATTTATATTAAATAAAAGCTACACAATTTTAGAAAAAATGTGAATGTATAATATTTTAATAATGAAATTTTACTAACAACAATATTTCTATTACGAAATGCGTTTCAAATTTAAAATAACTATGAACTATTAAAGGGTTTAAGCGTATTTAAAAGGTAGAAAAATAACTTATTGCCAATACAGCAGTAGAAATGATAATAATAATCGCATACATATTATATCATGATACTAATATTGTTATTTTTATGTTACAGTAATAATTATTTTGGCGCTAAATTTATGTATGCCATGTGTCCAAACAGTTCATCCGTTCAATGAATTGATTGAAAGTATCAAAATATTTTCGAATAATTTTTTTAAAGTTTGTATAAATTTTTTCCCTGTATATTTAATATATTATTCAAAATTTTTACACATAGTAATCAATTCCACTTTTTCTGAACTGATATTAAAATAGAACATTTTATGATGAAAATTTGCACAATAGATATATGTAATAAATTTGCATTATGTATTAAATTTTAAAAGCTGGAATCATTATTTTAACATGTATA
Organism: Ceratosolen solmsi marchali; assembly: GCF_000503995.2. Classification (NCBI taxonomy): domain Eukaryota; kingdom Metazoa; phylum Arthropoda; class Insecta; order Hymenoptera; family Agaonidae; genus Ceratosolen; species Ceratosolen solmsi. The sequence goes on from NW_011948458.1 coordinate 80,355, forward strand.
AATGAGTTGAATTTATTGTTTTATATTGAACTAATTTAGTAAATTTATATTGAATTAAATTTTGTATACAAAAATATAATTCAGGACGTAATTATTTAAATTTAAATGTTAACATAAATATATATTTATCTTATGTAATATTCAACATATAGTTATATAAAGAAAAACATGTAAATATTGTACCCGAGGATCGGACTATAAAATAACATTAATTTAATTATGTATTGTAGTGCATAAAATGCTTTAAACATTTTTTATATATTATTTTCCTTTCATTTGGTTTCTTAAATTACTATATAATCTAGACATTTCGATTATTCAAATATCAACTCAATTGAAGAATTCTTATTATCAATCAATATTTTTCAGAAAGTAGTAGACAAGAACAAAAATGTTCTTGCGTCGCCTGTGAATGCACACATTGGCCTATCGATGGTGGCATATGGCGCCGCTGGCAGAACTTCTATGCAGCTGCAAGAATTTCTTCATTTGCCTGTAAATGAAGACCTAACTCATCAAGCTTTTGAAGAGCTCCATGTTTATCTGAACGTACATTACTTTTATTGATATTTATTAAAGTGGTAACAAAAATTAATTTTTCCAACCATAAATGTTTGAATTTTACAATTAAAATATAATTGGAATAATGTCTTGAGTTTTTTATTTCAAAAGGCTGTTATATCATTTTTAAATATATTATTATCATTAATAAATAAAACTTTTATATGATGTATATATAAACTAAAGTTATCAATTATAAGAAAGTTTCTAATGTTATTCTCAAGCATAAATGAACTTCATCTGACGTTTATTATTAGACTGTTATTACGTTCATGATCTATGCAAATTACTGGCAATTGTTTCAACAATATTTATTTAACATATAAATAGAGAATTTTTATTTAAAAACAGCGAAGTATTTAAATATAACTATAAATAAATTATCCTTTTTAAGTTTCCCTTATAATGAATCAAATATTTTAAATTTGAAAATTTAAATTAAAAAAAAATTTTCTGGTACTTATAAACGTTTATTTTGGATATATTAATTAACTATACATATATAAACAGTATTTATTTTATTTATTTAACTATAATATTAAATATCATAAAAATTTATTATAACGTCTATTATGTTTAAACAAAAAAAAAATGATTTATACAATTAAATATGTGCTCAGTTTTATCGCTGACTTTTTAATACTTGTTTCATTAACATACTCAAAAATGTATTTATTCTATTTTTAAATGCTTTATGTTTGAATCATAATTTATAAAACTTAATTAAATGCAATTTTTTATTTTAGTTAAAAATAATCCTTGGAAGTTCGGAAAATGTTTAACAATTCGATGAAATATTTTGAAACAAATAATAATACAATGTACAAATTTAATTATCTATATTGCAATTAGACTTATAATTGCATATATTTATAATGCAATTTGTTTTAATATAATTAAATCATATATGTGATTGTTTTTAAAAAAATAATAGAAATTGAATATTTGCTTAGAGATTGGAGAAAGTGACATTCAAGCTTGCTAATAAAATATACATAGATAGAAGATCTAAAGTGAGAAATGAATATAAGCAAATAACCACAAAATTATTTTACTATGAACCCTCTATAATTGATACCAGGTATTCTGAATTATCCACTAGATTCATGAATGAATGGGCTGAACAGGATACAGATCATGCGATTCGCAATGTTATTAACATAGGTAAGGTCAAAGTAAAATAGTTTTCACTTAATTCTATTAGATTTTTATTATCGAAAATGTTTGTTACAAGTCATAAAAGAAAATATTTTAATTAGTAGAAATACAAATTGTATTGTAATAAATATATTATTTGCTGCTAATTTATTGTCATAAACCAAGGAGTACAAAAGGTAAACATTTCTAGCGAGATTATAAATAACAGTTTTATGTTATATTTATTTAATATTAAATTAAGTACTATATATGCTTTATATATTGGATAAAAATCTAATTTTTTAAAATAAAATGTAAATAATTTTATTATCATAATTATTAACTATATTAATAACTTTTTATACTATAAATCATGACATTATAGATAATAATTGTTATTATAATTTTAATTTAGCAAAGTAAATGTATAAATTTTTAATATTTGTCTAACCGAAAAAAATTGTAAAAAATAATTTATCTACTTAGGTGAAATGACTCCGGATACTCGGTTATTCCTCGTGAATACTGTCTATTTTAAGGGAAAATGGGCACGTCGTTTTGAAAAGTGTTCGACTAAAAATAGAAATTTTAACATTGATTGGAATATTCAGGAACAAGTACCGACGATGTTCAGTGCCGACTATTATGTTTACGGCGAGCTTCTTGACCTAAAAGCTGAATTCATTGAACTCCCATTCGAGGTATGAGGAGCACACCAAAAACAAAAACAAAAATACAATTCAGTACTAAGATTTATTTTTTGCACTAACATTCAGAATACTGATTTAAAAATGATTATCATAATACCAAATGAAATAGACGGCTTGCAGAGTATAATAGAAAATCTAGAGTCCTTCAATCGTACTCGACTTTTTGAATCTGGCTCTTTACAAGATATACACGTGTACTTACCGAAATTCAGGATTCAAAGTTCTATAGACATGAAAAAACCCCTTGAACAAGTATAAATTATCCTAATAAGAATACTTTTACTTATATAATCGCTAAAATAAAACAAAAATATACTGATTTTAATTAATGCATGAGAACCATTTTTCTATTAAACATCAGATTAAACTGTCTGCTAGAATAGCCTTTAAGTTTTGCTTATTTTTTATTTTAACGTTTTTTAATTTAAATAATGTTTTCATTGGCAATGTAAACATATCACTTCTTATTTTATTTAGAGAATTATTTTTAATTATTATTGGTTAAGTAATATTCATTTTAAAAGCTTAAATTACTTTTTTTCGTGGTTAAATATTGTATCAATTATTGATATATAATTAAACATTTCCTTTTAAAAAATGATTAAATTTATTTATTTTTATATAATATATAATTTTTTTAATTAAAGAAAATAATAACATATGATAAAAAAATAAAACTGTATATTTTTAAAATCAAAATTATTCTGAATTCTTTTATTATTGAATTTTTTAACATCTTTATTTTTATGAAACAATAATGAATAATAATTTAAAATGAAAAGTTAGGATATGAAGAAAAGATTATATCCATATTTTTAATAATAAACTAATTCTGTAAAGAAAATTATAAATAATATTTATTTTACTAACTAAAGCTATATCATTGAATTTTTTTATTAAAAAACATTGAATTATAGTTTAGCAAAGTCATTTTTTTTTTTAATAAAAGAATTGTGTCAAATAATTAAAATATGTTAAGTTTTACAAAAAATTAAACAAATTATTGAATTGAATATGTTATACAGAATTTTATAAAAACATTTATTTAATTATTTAGGTGAAATAGATAAAAGTTATATCTAATATCTTAATAAAGTATAAAGAATAGAATTTATAAATTAAAATTTTAGTTGGGCATGACTGAAATGTTTCAAGATAATGCAAACTTCATAGGCATAACCAATGAACCAGTCCGAGTAAACAAAATAGTTCAAAAAACTTTTATTGATGTAAATGAAGACGGTAATGAAGGCTCAAATTCAAGTAAGTTAACCATAATTTCATTATTATGTTTAACTTCTCTTTTGCATTCTATCTTAAATATGACTATGTTTCGCTTTTATAATTATTTTACTTTTATAATTGTATGAAGTTTAGAAGACTCTGAATTCTATAAATAATTTAATATTTCTTTTACTTCTTATTAATATACAGTAAAAAATATTTAAAATATTTAATAATAATACAAAGTTTTATAATAAAATATAAATATACAAGGCGTAAATCAATATGTTTATTACATATCTCTATTCTCACATGAGTTGCATAGATATTCATTTTCTAATAATCTTGCTCTTTGTTAAAAAATTTGAAAAGAATACTATTCATTATTTATTATCGATAAAGAAATATTTTATTATGAATACAGCTTTTATAAATTATTTCAGTATTATTTAATTTATATACTTTATAATTTTTATACATTTTTGAATCATTACAAATTCATCAAGTACTTTACATATTTTCAAAAATAAAATTTAATTTTGAGAACTATTTTAAAATAATGTTATTTTTATAGTATACTAGCATTAAAACTAAATTACTTGACATCGCTAACTTTTAATTAATTATGATTGTTTCACTTAATTTAAATAAAAAAAAGTTTTAAAACTTATATAAACTGAATGTGCTCTGTCATGTTCCAGTTGCATTTTTATATGATTAAAAGGAACTAAAATTAAATAGTTTCTATTAAGAAAGCATTAAAGAAACATGCTAATATATTTTTAATCTACTGTAAATAAAGTCATAAAATATAAGATGTTTTCAGTTTTAGAATGATCTTATTTATATCATAAAACATTTATAATCTTTATTTGAAGATTTTTAAAAAAATAATTATTCACAGAAAAAATTATTTTAAATCTATTATTAATTTTCAAATCTAATTATTTCAAAAATTTATTCAATTACACAATTTTCCACTCATTGTTAAGTACATTTTTATCTACAATTCTACACGCTATGCAGCTTACACAATGTATGTGAAGTAAAAATATAAACATTCGTGTAATAAACATTAATAAAAAACATATTTAAACACTTTTTTACAATTTTTATAAAAAAATTTAAGACTATTAGATTTCCACCTAATAAATGATTAAGATCTATAATTATAATTATCTATAACAATACCAATTGTGTAATTAAAGAAATGTAATTAATCTATGTAACCTTTCTTTATTTACAAAAGCAAATTAATTTATAAATTAATGAACTCAGTATTTCTTGTAGAGTATACGAAACAAGTATTTTATAATTTGAAAAATTACTTTTGTTCCGTATGAAATTTTCCAATTTTTAAAAATAAAATAAAAATTCTTCAAAATCAAGTGAATTTGAATTTCCAATTGACTAATATTAAACAAATTAAAATTTGTGTACACCTATTTTATAACAATAATCAATGCAAATCACATGATGATGTGATTATTGTGTTAATCCATTAATAAATAAGAGAAGGATAATAAAAATTTTATTACCTATATTATATTTATTATAATTAATTTTAAATAAATATATTGAATTCATTAAACATTAAATATACGTTTTACTAACTTTTTTACCTGATACTTTTTTATCTTATATTTCTATATATACTAATATTTACTTAATTGTATAATGAAAAAAATAAATCCATGATGCAAAATTATTATTCAAAGTTCAAATAATTATCGTCAAATGTAGGTAGTGCTTTTTGTTTAACTTGTTACTTATTCTAAAAAATATATGTATATTTCATAAATTTTATTAATTTTTAATATCTTTAAATTTGAAAAAAAAGTTACATACGTTTATATATTTTCATTTAATATTCAGAATTTTAAATAAGTTGTTAAGTTATTTATACGATAAAAAATATAATTTTATATTAGAAATTGTTTACAGACTAATTTTACTTATATTAAATAAAATGAAATTAAGCGATAATTATTTATTTTTTAGCTCCAAGAAAAAAACCATTTTCATCGTCTTCAAATTCGAAACTTAAACTCTGGGTATTTGTGGCCGATAGGCCATTTTTATTTAAAATTGTTAACGACCGATTGGGAATGACCCTTTGCATTGGAACGGTTGTTAATCCCACCAATAATTAATACTCATGACTTTTATGTGGTACTAAGCTATCAAATTATATGTAGCCATATTAATTATTATTAGAAAAATTATCTACATTATAACTAATGCTAATTCCATTAATTGACGTATACAATTTATGTAATATAATATAATATAATACATGATACATATATATGTAATGCATATGCGATATAAAGGAATTAAATTAAGCTTATGTATTACGAAAAAAAATTTCTGTAAATAAATAAATTAAAATAAAATACAATAAATACAATAGCTTTTTTACTTAGTGTCTTCTATATAAAAATTATTCACATGCAAAATCAAGGTTCATAAATAGAGTTACATATGTAAAAATGTTAAAATATTGTTTTTTAGTCAAATTTTATCCTTTCTTATTTAAAAATGATCACACATGATTTTGGTTATTATTATAATTGATATTATGTTCAAAATGTATATTTACTTACTAATGTATATAATTAAATATTAAAACTGCTTAATAATGTATACTATTAAAATATAGTTTTTTTTTTTAATAACTTTTTTTTTAACTATTTACTTCTTATCATCTTATACCCACCCTTCTTTCGCTCTGCCACTCTCTCTCTCTCTCTCTCTCTCTCTCTCTCTCTCTCTCCTCTACTTATTTTATACCCTTTCTATTTGTCTTTGCAGTAGTTTCTAATTCTGTTCTACTATTATCAATTTTAAGTGGGCTTCAAATACTCGCTGAAAATCACGATTTAAAAAAAAAAAGATTTTATTTTCATACTTATACAAACGTTTTAATATACTCTTCTGTTTTTATACGTATTAATAATTTTTTTAAGAATTCCTGAATGCAATGCATTTATTAAAAAATTATGTTATATATATTAAATATATTATTTGCTGCTATAAATGATATACAAACGTTCCTCTTCACAGAATAAAAGCAATGATTAAAGCAGTAGGAGTTGATCTTAACCTATAAAATTTCTATTTTCATTAGCGTATAATTTCTTACACGAATAATAAAAATAATTTTTTAAAACAGAAATAATGTAAGATTTTTAAGCTAATTGAAAAGTGACGTGCAGTGTATTAGTCATTTATAAATTGTTCAGTAAATAACTTAATACTATTTGATTTTATATAAAATATTTTGTGGAATAACAAATTTTATACATATTTTATTCATATCCATTTTTATGCTATATATATATATACATAATCTTTCAAAATGAATGTAAATACAATTACAAATATTAATGAAAATAAAACTGGACCATCATATTCAAATTTAAATGGCAAAATAGAAGATTTATCTAGTAAGCCATATTATTTTATATTTATTTAATTAAGACAAAAATTTTTTATATTAAAATTTTTATTATATATTAGACCATAAATCTTTAACTATTTCAAATGAAAAATCTGAGCCTCATCAAGAAAACAATATACTTAAAAAGGGCTCAAGTAGTTCTAATACACACAATTCAAATAGGCCAAAAAAGCGAAAAAAATTTCCAAGAGACGCTACTGCACCTAAACAACCACTCACTGGTTATTTTCGGTAATTAAAAGTATTTAATTTCTTATTTTCATTTATTAATTTTATCTGTATATAAAATCTTAATAATTTATTCAGAAATAAGTAATATAAATCTTTTTAAGGTTTTTGAACGATCGAAGAGAAAAAGTTAGAAGTGAAAATCCTACAATGCCATTTTCTGAAATTACAAAACAACTAGCTACTGAATGGAATATGTTACCAATAGATCAAAAACAAGTTAAAAAAATTAACTTATTTATGGAAAAATTAATAAATATCTTTTACAAATAATCTACTTTTCAGCTTTATCTGGATGCTGCTGAACTAGATAAAGAACGATATAATAGAGAATTTAATGATTATAAGCAAACTGAAGCTTATCGAACATTTTTAGAGAAACAGTCTACTGAAAAACAAAATGAACTAAAAAAAGAAAGAAATGGAATTGATACTGCTAACATTATTACTAATACGTCTACAGCAAACACAACTTTAACTTCAACTATTTCAGAACATGTACTGTTTTTGATTTAAATTTAATTTTTATATCTATATTTTTATTTTATTTTTTTAATAAAAATATTTTCAATAAATTTAAGGAATCTCAACAAGATAAAAATGATGATTCTGTAACAATTGATATTCCAATTTTTACAGAAGAATTTTTGGATCATAATAAAGGTACATGTCAAATTTATAGTTTGCTACTTATTAAAATAATTTATTTTATCAATATATATTTATTTTCTTTGCAGCCTGTGAAACAGAATTAAGGCAATTACGTAAAGCAACAGTAGATTATGAATCACAAAATGCTGTTTTACAACGACATGTAGATAGCTTACACACCGCAGTTAACTGTTTGGAAACTGAGACAGCTCATCAGCAGATAACTAATCAAGCATTACAGCGGCATTTAGAAACTTTAAGATGTCATCTAGTTTCTTCTTTTTCAAATATACCTTTAGCAGGTACAATTTTCTTATAAAATTTATATGAAAATTTTTGAATAATTATAGTATTACGTCTATATTTATTTACTTTATACAAAAAAATCATTACTATGTAATCATACAAAATAAAGAAAATATAATATGATTTTATTTTTACAAATTTACTGCACATTTTTATTTTCTATTACTAGATATACACGAAGGAGCAACATTACAAAATATTGATTCTTACATTGAAAGACTTGAATTTTTGATAAACAGTAATATGGAAACATCTTTACATACAGCAATTCATACAGCAGTTTCGCATCTTGACTTTATTAAATGACCTATACTTTTTAAAGCTGCAACAATTAAAAAATTTTATAGATCATAACGCATAAAAATAAATCATAGAATCTTTAAAATATCAATCAGCAGTCTATATAAAATAATAAAATTTACTATGTACATTTTTTGTGAAAACTTTATACTTATCTATATTGTATCTTTTTTATAAGGCTATATCATATTTTTAAATTAATTTTTTCAAAAGAACAATTAATTTAGTCATATATATATATATATATATATATATATGAAGCCTTAATTATTTATATTAATCAGTATGTATATCATCATGCTACTGTAAATAGATTTGTATTTCTTTTGCATTGAATTTAATGAATAAATAAAAATGATTAAAATGCTTAATTTATTTTTAGAATTAAACTTAAAAATTTTAAACACAATTTATAATTCAAGTAGCAAAATTTTTTAATTGTAATAAACAAGTTATCAATCGTTTACTAATTCATCAATTGTAATTTTAACTTTAACATACATCTTTAATTTTAGCAATATAATAACTCAGTATATTTGTATATTATTTTAGTAACATATACCTCTACTAAAGAATGTTTAATATCAAATATCTATCAAGTTATTTAAACTTATAAAATAATATAAATGAAAGATAATTTATTACATAATAATAATTACTATGAACAAAACAGATTCATTTAATGATTTTCAAGCATGTAACAAAATGACATAGATCGAATAAAATAACATTTATTCTTTTCAACTCGCAATCACAAATATTGAAAATCAAACGTGACCACAATTTTGTTTCATTAACCTACATTTTCTTTAAAATTAAACTATAGAAATAAATGCTACTAAATTATATGAAGAAACATAAAATAAATTCATATGTAATTAAATAAAAATATACAACTATCATTACAATTTGCAAAGATTGTACTTTTCCATTGAACAGTATTGAAGGAAATATGTTGCAAGTTTATAAATAAAAAATTAAAAAAAAACATTTTTCAGAAGCATCACACATTTTTTAATAAATTAAATAAACAAATTTTTAATAATTTATTTTTTATATGCTGCACATTTGTAAGCATTCATTTATCATAAATGTTTTTTGAAAAAAATAGGATTTCGAATTTTATAAATTACTTTATGTAAAATAAACATTTATATTGTTAAAATTTTTTATATTCATTTACTCACACTTTTTGTTTTTATTATTATTAATATCTTTACACAAATCTTCCAGATGTATAAATGTTTAGACTGTTTTTATTGATATAAAAAAAAATTGATCTTTTAATATCTTGTTTATTTATTTTTTTATAAAAAATTAATAATAAAATTAAATTTAACTTAAATTAATAATGATATTAATCTTATTATTAATAGCTACTATATATAATATTGAATTCTTTAAAAAAAAGAATAATTTATTGTACAAATATTGAGTATACACATTTTTATATGAATTAATGAAATACACATTAAATTTTATATAATTAATTTGCTCATTTGACAAATATAATTCTATATTTTATTTATATTTATTCTCTACATATTTGTATAAAAAAAAAGAATAATCAATAGACCAAAGAATAAATAAAATTAACAAAAAGCATATTACTAAATAAAATATTTTGTGAAAGAAATTTATTACAAATATTTTACAAAATGCAATTGAACATTTTATATTTCATATAAATAACAAATTTCTATATACAATATTATTACAATAAAATGTTATTATAATAAAAGATATAATTAATCCATACGAGTTTTAATAGTTCTTGATGTAACTTTATCCTTTTCTCTACAAACAAAAACAACATTTAAATGAAAATACAAATTGATATTCCTTATTACAAATAAATACTAACATCATATAAACAATAGCACCCCAGCCAGAAATAGCATCTCTGTCACAGGCATTAACCATTGCTTGACTAATAGTTTCAAAAAGATCATCTGCTTGTAAATTAGACTCGTACACTGCTTCACACATACCATACAATTGTTCTGAGCAGGTACCACCAACGACAAAATCTTCTGGCAAATTTAAACATCCTATCAAATCCATATTACAAATAAAAGGTTCAAAAGTTTCAGGATCTAACCCTGCAACTACAGGTTCCACAAAGTATGGACCAAATCTTTTTTCATATAACAGATTTGAAATCATTGAACCAAAAGTTTTAGGATGAATTTTTCTATTTTCTTTTAATTCATACAAATTTAATCTAAATCGTAACCTTTCCATAACAGTCTGACTATCAGTTGCAAGTCCAGGAAGACCAAGATATAAATAAGGTCCCATTTCATATATTTTTTGGAAATCACAAGATATTGTTTGTGCTTTAATACCAAATCTACGATCAGCTGCTATGGCAACACAATTCTTTCCCTTCATTGCTATAATAGCACCACCATTATATGCTAAAATACTCTAAAAAATTAAATAACTAATAATAATAACTAATTTTCAAAATAATCAATATAAATACAAATAATTTAACTTTTACTACATAATATAAGTAAATTTATAACCTACAATATTTTAAAATAAGTCAACATGATCTTTTATTTACTCTTTATTAATAACTGGATTTATGTGAACTATGCAAAGTCATTGATCCATTAAATTAACTATTTGACTTTTAAGCCTTTTTTCAAATTTCATAAAGAATAAATATATTTAGAGAATCAATATATTCAATATATTATTAAGAAAATATATTTTAATTTTTTTATTTGCCTTACCATATTATTCAATTAATATAACTAGTTAGATTATTTAAATATAGTATGCGATTATATAGTACTGTTTATATGCCATGAAATAAAAAAAACATTAAGAAAAACTTATGAGCATACATGAAGCTAAATTGTCATAAGCATGACTAAACTAAGTTTCTAAAAAAAGAAAAGGCACAACCTGAACGTTTTCGATACAAGCAATTTATAAGCTTTTATTTCATAAAAAATAACAAATAACGAATAAATAGGAAACTAGTTAAATATATAAATTAATACTATAATATATTATTTCACTTTTCGTATTCTACAAACTAAGATTGTAATCCGCGAATACACTAATTACATATAAAGTGTCCGATTTAATTTAAAAAAAAAAGGACGTTGAAATATAATTAAAATAAATGTAATTAGAAAAAAAGGAAATTTAAAAATATTTTTTATAAATGTACAATAAAATATACTTTCAAAATTTATAATAGGCGAATAATAATCAGTTAACTCTTATCTGAATGTTGAATACAAAGCAGATTGTCAAAAATTACAAAGATAAATAAATATAAACGATTTCTCATTCCTCAATTATAAAACCTATATATTGTCTTTTCTTAAGTCATGCTCGATTTACGCTTAACATTAAATTTTGTATGATAGATAGGCAGATCTTTATATTGAAAAAATCTCAATTCTATACCTAACAATTTTTCAATGATTAGTTAATACACTTACAAGAATTATTAAAACTATAGAAGATAAAAAAATTAAGTTGGTCTGAATTTCGTAAAATCTAAATATATAATAAATACATTTATTCCATTAATATATTGATCTATTTGTGAAAACAATATTTATAATTTTTTTTAGATTTTATATGGTTATTTATTAAAATTCTGTTTTTTCATATAAAACCAATATTAACAACAAAAACGTTTACAATGATTTTTAAATTTAGTAAAAGATAAAGTAGATGACAGCTACTAGCTGATAATCAACATCTAATTTTATATAAATTATAAAATAAATAAAATAAGGTAAACCGAAAAGTTTATTATGAAGAAGTAAAAATTATAAGTATATAAAAGTAGGTTATTATAATGAAAAGTAAAATTCTATTAAAGAATTGTATAATTAGTAAAGGTACAACAATTAGAACAACCCATTATTAAACACCTAGCACCAAAGAGAATGTAACAGTGTAATTCAGAATAATATTCATTCAATTTTATATTCTATTATATTCAATATTATAAATCAATTAAAATTCAATATTATAAAAATAAATATTAATTCCATTTCAGTAAATAATGAATTAATTTTAATATATATATCGAACAAAAAATTAAATTTTTAAATAATTACTTTGACAATTGTATTTTAAAACAATATAATTTTACAATTTTTTATACCATACAAGATGTAGAATCCAATATTTTATCTTAAATTTTGTCAGTACAAATGCAAAAATATATTTAAAAAAATCAAATTCCATAAAGTAATTTTTAAGTTAATGTTAAATATAGGTCAATTTAGACAAATAATTGTTGCTCCTTAAATTATTTTTAAAATATTGGTATATTAAAATTACAGTGAAATAAATTCGATAACAATATTTTATTACATACGTGTAAATTCTCTCAAGTGATATTTACATACGAAGATGGTCTGTTTCTACGAAAATGCGAAAAACCAAATTCAATCTTTTAGTCAGTTTCAAACTATCTTTCTTGGTTTTTTAATTTAATTTGGTTTTTTAATTATTTAATTTTTCAGTTAAATTGAACGATATTCGTTAGGAAAAAATAATATCTTACTTTTTATGAGTTTTCAATCATTTTTATTCATGAAAGACTAAAAAAAAAATAATTTTTTTTAGACTGATCTTATCTACTCTTTATTTTCTAAATTCTTTTTTTTGGTTTTAATACATAAATTTCTCTATGAAAATTTTGTTGATGAATATTATGATATTAATCAAGACAAATAATAAAACGTTAATTAATAATATTAAATTAATAATGATAAGTTAATTAGCATGTGAATAACAAACTAAGCAATGCTTCATTCTTCTTCAATCTTACTTTATCCTAAATTATTAATTTTTCATTTAGTTTATGAGTTGTGACATTTTATATGCTATAACATTTTGCAGCAGATATAATGTTAGTGTGATCTATCCCAATGAACTTCTAAGACTTATAATATGTAAAATAACGTTACGTTATACTAAAAACTCAAACAAAATTTGTTAAAATTTAAATAAACAGAGTAATTAAATCACAAGCAACAACATTACGTTTTTTTTTAATAATAATAACCTTTTCAGTAATCGAAAGATGATGCAGCTTGTTTATAAGTGCTTGATAACCCAGAAGTTGCTTTCGAAAAATATTTTTTCTTTTCGTTATTTTCTTTTTCGGAACTGTAGGAAAGAAACAATGTTTTACTGGGAAAATAATAAGTGATAGTACTAATAATGAGATGTAATACTTACAGTCCTTACATACATTTCGTAGATGTTTTAATAAAAAGGAGTGCACAAAACACAATAAAGAGAAATAATATACATAATGTGACTGGCGTAAAATATGATACAAATTATAGAGAAAGATAAAATCACAGAATAGAAAAGAATAGAATTAGTTTAGCTATAATAGTAAATAAAAAATACACATACTAATGAATATAATAGAACAAACATAGTAATGATAGAGAAATGAAGAAAAAATGAAATAAATATTTAATAGATAGAGTTAAATATATAATTAGGAAACCAGATAAATTTTTATCCAGATTGTTGAGGAAAAAAGAGATATATCATATTATACAGTTTCAAACGCTACTGTTTAATAAAACTAATACTGAACTAACTTACACTTGATAATAATACGTGGAGAAGTCCTGCTTTTAATTTATTACAATTTCTATATCATTAAAATAAAATACTATAATTTAACTCATTTTTACAGCCCGAAAGTAAGGTGTTTCTTACAATCTAAATCACTCGGTACAAAGAAAATTGAACTACACTATTTTGAAAATAAAATTAAAGTGTATTTTCTCAAATTTTTTAAGTAAGACATAGAGTTTACTATTTTTAATATAATTTTTATTCGTTCAAATATACGAACTGGTGTACAATATAGCATTCAAAATATTATTTTCGCTTAGCTGCTATAAAGTTTTTAATATTCGTCGTGATAAAGACTGCAAGCTTTTAATATGGGTAAGTGGATCTATCTTGATTCTACAACTTGTAATCCTATAAATTTCTTGTTAAATTGATATGATACGTTATTTCATATAATCTGAATACAAAATGAGATCGGCGTATAGAATTCAGAAAAAGCATCTTTTTCGTTTAAATAATAGAGAATTGCTTATTTTTTTATTACTTGTACATAAGCCAAAAAAGATACTTAAAAAAAACAATGGAAAACTCCTATATAATCCAATAAATATCCATATATATTATCTTATTTGTTAAATTATTATTGAATCATGGGTAGTTTAGAAAATGATAAATTTTTGTTTTAATATTACTTTACTAACGATTTTTTATGACAAGAAATTATTACAACTGCTAACTATATTATATTTCTTACATGATATAGTATAATAACAGTTTCTGTAAAAATAAATTGAAAAGCAAAGTAGACAATAAAGTTAGTGGATACTTTTTTCATTGTAATTTATTTTAAAAAAGGATTATTTTCTTAGGATATGATTTTTATTATTTATGCATAGATTTCTTTAATACTATAATTTTTTATTGATACAGGCTTATAACTGAATAAAGTTTGTACAAATATTAATTTGGCTAATTATATCTTAAGTTCAAACTATATAGCCTACAAGAAAATAACTCAACTTTCTCATTGATGTTTTAATTTATGATAAGGTTAGTGTATATTATTTATGCCATTGCAGCAGTGGCATCGCATTGTGTATCGAAAATTCAGCCAAACCTAATGAATTATTAGTCATCTCTTTATTTTTACTATTTATTACATAAAAGAATATAATTATAATCTATAAAACCACATACAAATATTCATGACTTTAATATTTCATTTATGAAGGTATTTTATTATTTTCTTCAAATAATGTATTTATTTTAAAACACTACAAACTCCATATGTATTAAACCAATAAGTTTAAACTTCTACTGCGCATGTTTGATTGAATTGTCTTGGCTTGTAAATTTATGAACTTTAATAGAATTAAAAATAGAATTTAGAATTTATAATAATTTATTAAGACATTTTATAAATTTCAAAGTATAATATTTGTTAAAAATATTTTATTTTCATATCATTTTGCTTTTTTCTCTAAAGTATAATCTAACATATTTATGAATAATATAATATAAAAATGTTTGTTATGTAAATTACAATAAATTATTATAATATTTAAATATAATATTTTACATGATTTTCACTTAGTCTTGTTAATACATGAAATAATACTTATTAAGTTCAATACAGGAACTATATAAATAAATATATATATATATATATATATATATATATATATATATATATATATATTTGCACAATAATTATTATACACAGGTTATTGCAAAATAATTATTATGCAAAGGTTTTGATAAACGGTTCGGATGTAAGAACAGCGCCAGAACGACAATGATTATATCGGTCGAACATGTAACCCAGATTCTTTACTAACAAATATAACCGGATCCTGCTATGGTGATAGTTTATCTCCTTTTATATCTCTGATCTTACTTTATGATTTTAATTCCAGTCACAGTGTAACACATTCATTAAAAAATTCATATAAATACATATTGATACTTGTTAATAGCTTAAAAATGGTAAAATAACATGGCTATGTAATGTAAAATTTAAATGTCATTGAAGGAAAGAATATAAAGAATAAATTCAAGATTTTTTTGTTGAACTAAAAGAAAAAAATTAAAACATATACAGTGATAATTGCTAGTTTTATTAAATATAAAAAATATTTTAAAAAACAATCGGAATGTGTGTATATAATGCTAGGACAAACAATTGTAAAAGACATGCATTGTGTAGTAAAAAATGATTCGCGATGTACCAAAAATAAGTGCTCAAGAGTAACTCTACTCTTAGAGATTGAAATCGAACAAAAATTTAACATTTACTGGACGAGGTGTTTGATCTTTTAATTCAATTTTGGCATTGTGTTAGTGAAATTGTATTGCTTAAATATTGATAACATTTTTCAAGTAATTTAAGCAGTCTTATTATTCACTATAATTGAATAAAATTTTAATCCCACTATTTTATTTTATTTAAAAAAATTTTTCAATTTTATCTTTTAATATTGTAAATGTTTTTTGTTTATTAGCCTTCAACAATATTAAACTTTTAAAAATTTTTCATTATTTAATTGGAAACTTTATATTAAATAAAATTTTAAGTTAAAAATTAATTAATACATAGATAGATATCTTGTATAAATTTAAATTTAATTATACATTAAGTATGTTTTTATAATTTATTATAGATTCAAATTATAATTTAAATATTTATAAATTTGATAAAACTATACGACAAAATAATTCATTATAGTGAAATAAAATACAAAGTTTAAGAAATGTCACTCAAACCTAAAGTAGTAGACTTTGGTCAAACATGGAATATTTTACAAGAGACTGTTAAAGGTGTAATAACATTAGCTGATGTTCCAAGAGCAACATGGAATGATAGATTTAGGTAAATATTAATGAAAAATTTTAATCTTTTTATATATTAATAAAAAAAAAAAAAAATAAAGCTTATACAATATAGTATTTTATTTTATAGTGATGTTTATTCACTATGTGTTGCATATCCTGAGCCATTAGCAGATCGATTATACAGTGAAACAGAAAATTTTTTAGATAATCATGTTACTCAATTGTTAGATAAAGTTAAATTACAAGGGGAAAATGGCTTATTACAGGCTTATCATCGAGCTTGGACGGAATATTCTCAAGGAATCAATTATCTCCATCAATTATATTTATATTTGAATCAACAACATATAAAAAAACAAAAACTTACTGAAGCCGAAATTATTTATGGAACTTCATCCGCAGCTTCACCTGAATATCAAGAACAAAAAGAAATTGGTGAACTGGGATTATATATATGGAAAAATAAAATGATAGAATCATTAAAAAATTCTCTTGTCTCATTACTTCTTGAAGGAATACATGCAGATCGATTAGGTGAAGCACAACGAGCTACAACAGATGTTATTTGTGGAGTGATTGAAAGTTTTGTGAGAGTTGAAGAATATAAAACAAAAGGTCAATTACATGTAAGTTATAAATATTTATTTAAATGTTTACATATGTTACAATTAAATTATTTATATAACTTATAAATTTTTTTATTTTATTTTATAAATATTTAAATATATAATTATTATAAATTTTATTAAAATTCAGTTGAATTTTGATTTAAGTATTTAAATCAATACAAAAAAATTAAATTAAATAAAACACATTAAATATGTGATGTTTTAGTTATATCAAGAAATTTTTGAAAGTTCTTTTTTAAAACAAAGTGGAGAATTTTATTCAAGAGAAGCTTCAGAATTGTTACAACAATCAGATGTAACTCGTTATATGGAAAGAGTTACCTGGCGTCTTAGTCAAGAAGAATTACGGGGGCATAAATTTCTTCATATCACATCAGTGCCTAAGGTATTTCTCTAACTTTTACAATTTCTATTCTTATTAAAATGTGATAAATAGGTTTATAAATATTTTATAAAAATCTAATAACATATAGGTAAGACAGTGTTGTGAGGAAAAAATGGTTGCAGCTCATGTAGCTTGGTTACATACAGAAGTAGATGCAATGATAGAAAATGAACGAAGGAAAGATCTTTCACTTATCTATCCATTACTAAGACCACTTCCATCAGGATTGGTACATCTTGTACAAAAATTTACACAGCATATTACAAATGAAGGTCTACAGGCAATTGGTTCCTTACAAGGAGAAAATGTAAAGCTGAATACATTTTAATAATGACTTATTAAAGTATCAGATTCATTAAAGAATTTTTTCGTTAGGTTCATACACAGTTCGTTGAAAGTATGTTAGCTGTACATTCTAAATATTCAGAATTAATTAAAGACCTATTCAAAGGAGATCAGGCATTTATCGGCGCCCTTGATAAAGCATGTTCAGCCGTTGCAAATCATAAGTCTACACCACGCCAATCAGCACGTGCACCAGAATTGGTAAATGTTTTAATTTTTGATTGATAAAATATTAATGTAAATTAATTTATGACTTGCAGCTAAAATATATTTATATGTTTTTATAATGTGTTTTAAAGTTAGCTAAGTATTGTGATTCATTGCTAAAAAAATCAGCGAAGCTTGCATCCGAAAGTGAAATAGAAGAAAAATTAACACGTTCGATAACTGTTTTCAAATACGTAGATGACAAAGATATTTTTCAAAAGTTCTATGCTCGAATGTTAGCTAAACGATTAATTCATCAACAATCTCAATCCATGGATGCAGAAGAGGCTATGATTGATCGATTAAAACAAGCATGTGGTTATGAATTTACAAATAAATTACATAGGATGTTTACAGATATGTCTGTATCATCAGATTTAAATACAAAATTTACAGCTAGTTTACGAGAGAGAGAAGGTGAAAATCATCAATTTGGTATTGGCTTTGTAGTATATGTATTACAAGCTGGTGCCTGGCCACTAGGACTCCCACCGTCCCCTGGACCATTTCACGTACCCCAACAACTTGAAAAGTCAGTGCAAACGTTTGAATCCTTTTATCATGCACAATTTAGTGGAAGAAAACTCACCTGGTTACATCATTTATGCCAAGGAGAACTCAAATTAAATTATCTAAAGAAACCATATTTAGTGACTGTACAAACATATCAAATGGCTTTATTACTATTATTTGAACATTGTGATTCAATTTCATGTAAAGAAGCAGCTGCATCTCTAAGATTATCTTATGATCAACTGGTGAAACATGCTATTAGTCTTGTTGATTGTAAAATTCTCAAAAAATCGAGTAAAGGAAATTTAGAAGAGGACTCTATTCTTACACTTAATTTTGACTATTATAATAAGAGAACAAAGTTTCGTATAACTGGAGCGCTTCATCGCGATGCACCACATGATACAGAAGCCACTCATCGTAGCGTTGATGATGATCGTAAATTATATTTGCAAGCTGCAATTGTTCGTATAATGAAAAGTCGCAAAATTTTGAGACACAATCAACTTGTACAAGAGGTGGTATTTTCTTATATATTTGTTAAAATTCATTAAATTACTTTAAAGCTATATGTAATTATAATAAAATTTTATAATAATTTTAAATCATTATTTTCAACTTAAAATATATGTACTGTAATAAATGAATGTAACCAATCTAAATCAAATTTTATTTACAAAAGTTCGATGAATGATTTAATTAATAAATTTTTATAGTACAATAACATTCCATATAAATCCTTTAATTGATTTATTTTGTGTAGGTGCTTGGACAATCGAAAGTTACATTTGCACCTTCTATAGGAATGATCAAGAAATGTATCGAAAATCTTATCGATAAACAGTACATTGAACGTACATCAAATAGTGCTGATGAATATTCGTACGTTGCGTAATTTTAACACAACTATTCTTATTAATTTATTTTAACTTGTGATGCTCTCTGCTACGACATTAATGGCAGCTATAAAGGTACCAAATGTAACAGTAAAAACTTTACATATCAAGTAAGGTTTTTGCAAGATTTTTCTTTATTAAATTGTACATTTTTTTAGATAACAGTATACCGAGGATTTAGCCTTATTTAATTTTTATCATCATTATCGTCATAGTTATCATTATTATTAAATAATAAAAATATTTATATTTGAATCAATTGAAATATTGAATAACATAAATGTACCAATATAATCGATAATTTTCTCAATTTCGGTTAATTTTATTGAAAATGTATTTTATTTTCTTCATTTTATTCAAAATTATATTAATTCACCATTATATTATCATTAGTACTCAATAATAATGAGCATTTTGATTTATTTAACAACTCTCAATATTACTATGAAAATTGTAATGAATGGAACGAATGACTTGTAATATATGCGCTCTAAATAAAAAAAACTATTTTAATTGAATTAAATGAGAAGACATTGAGATTCAAATTTTAATAATAGGCGTTCTTCATAAAACACATGAAAACATTTTTCTTTTATTGAGGGTGAAGGAAGGGTATACGAATTTCTTTTTTGTTGTCATATTGTTATCTTATAAAAAGTAAAAGATTATACATTTATTTATAGATTTGAAAAAATAACATTAATAAATTATATTTTGTTGAACTCAAAATAAAATGTATTGTTTATATTTCTTTCAAAGCCTGCTTATTAATGTTTTTTTAATTAGAATTAGAGTAAAAAATTTGATTTTAGTATTATGTATATTTAGTCAAAAATCTGTTAGATTTTTTTATCTTGTATTATGATCGAGGTGTTTTTAATTGAAGTAATTCGGGATCTAACAAGGGATTATTATCAGAATCTGGAATTTTATTCATTCCATTAATAATTAGGGAAGTTGTAGTAGTACTGCTATTGTATGGTGAAAATCCTGTCCATTCCATTCCAAGATATATTGGAGGTGAACTTCCTAAAGGAGGTTCTAACAATAAATGCTCTGCCTGAGGCTGTTGTATATCCTGACAATCTGTTATAAGATGCGTTGTGAAATGAGCATTACCTTTACACTGTTTTTCTTGTTTTCGCCACTTAGCTCGTCTATTTTGAAACCATACCTTACAGTAAATAAGTTTTCTTATTTTAGTTTTATTAATTACTTAATTATGTTTAATTAGGAATAATATCAAAATTACAAGATTGTTAAATATTTTGTTTACCTGAACTCTAGCTTCAGTCAATTGTATTTTTAATGCTAATTCTTCTCTAAAAAAAACATCTGGATAATGAGTTTTTTGAAAAGCTCTTTCAAGCTCTTCTAATTGAAAATTTGTGAAAGTAGTTCTATATCTACGTTGTTTTCTTTTACCAATGATGTTAACTGATTGTCGTTCTTCATTTCTTGGACTTGTAGAAGAATAATCATATGCTAAAATAAAATATTAAGACAATCTGTGGGATTTTCTATATTCCAAAGATATAAAAATATAATTAGAATTTTTGTATTAATAAAAAACACAAAAATAAAATTAACAAAATTCTCAGATATAAATATTCTTTTGACGATCGGATAATAAATATCCAATCTACAACTGTGAAAGTGATTATCTCTAATTTTATTTTAAAATTGGAGCTACTTAATGTATTTAGTAATAATTTAATTGAGTGCTCCTCCAGTTTACAAAAGAAAGACTGCATGGATAATTAAATCAGACAAGGGACCAAGCTTATACTGTCCACTTACTGAATTTAGTAGGAAAGCAAACTGAAGAAGATTGTGCTCCTATTAAGCCAACAAAAGCACTTGATTGAATATCTCCTTCAGTGCTTATTTCATCACAAGTGCTACTATTCGTCACTATTGCACTGGCAGATACCATAGGATCTCTTGGTGTATCAACCAAGTACAGCTGTCTATTTGTTTCACTAATGTTATCATCCTCTTTAAAATCCATAATGATATTTATATTTAATATTAACTATTAATAATTTTATAAAATGACGTAAATGATTAAATTGTTTAAAAGAATTGTAACGCCATAGTTTTTATTAAACAGATACGTACACGAGACGGCCGTCTCGTGTCTTTCCTACTTTTTTTATTCTTTTTCCTTACACCTGTACAAAGCAAATAGGGTAGGGGATCATATATTTAACGTGAGCTTCTACAAGAGGGATAAAGAAGCCTCAAAAATTGCTTGTACACCACGAATCAATAGTACAACGACGGGATGACTAAAAATATATACCTGCTTTTTCGCTTGTTAGGCTTTATCAAAAAATTTAGAAAATGCAGGGACTTTTGTATATCTATATATAATGCATTTGTCTTATTAAAATAATATAATACTTTTATCTCCCTAATTAATCTACCAAAATTTGACCAAGTATATCTACATTTATGAATAAAAATCTTAATTATTATTAACATTAAGAAATAAAAAAAAATTATTTAATACACTAATACTTATAATAAAAATTATTATATTTATTATAAACTTCAATATTAATCACTTAATTTTATATTGCAAACATTATAACAATATTTATAGAAATAAATTCATAAAATATAAGCATACATATAAAGATAGATGATGATAGAAGATGTATTAAATTTATTTTATTTAAAAAGCACATATTCTTACAATTAAATAATAATCAACAATTACATTAAATGAAATTAAGACAAAAATTGCTTGTGTTTATAATATATATAAATAAATATTATTTATTTATAATATTATTTATGATTTACTATTTATTTAATTAAAAACAAATTAATAATAAAAATAACAGAAATTCTGGTTATTCATATTATAAAGAGTTTAAAATAGTTTTATTTTACCTATTTCAAATTAAATTTAAGTAAATTTATGTAGTTATTGGTCAGGCTCATCTAATTAATTAGTTCCACAATTACTTTCAATTTTAACAAATATATATTTATTAATGTATTTATATTAAAATATGTTTTTTCTAATCTACCATTTAATTAAACAATAATATCTAAGCAATTTGGAATTACAAAAATATAAAAATTATAGAAACAGCCATTTTTCATATAACATGAACACCTTATCGTTAATAGAAATATAAAATAAATATAAAACAAATGCACACAAAAATGTATATTAAACATAAAACAAACGCACACGACTCATCGTTAAAAGAAGATCATCGTCATAGAATTTGGTCTCTATCACCATATTTCCACTGTTGAGAAAAAATAAATGTTTACATAAGATATTAATCCCTTAAATAATGTGTTTTATATACCTACTTTAAAACATTTGCTGGCATCATTTGACTTTCAGGTGCAGCTTGGAATAGACTTTGCCATGTATTAGTACTATTTGGAATAACAAAACCAAGTTCAAAGAACCATTCTTCTAAACAGCGTCCTTTAAAAAGAACTTTTTGTTCCAACCTGAATCTTTCCATAGGTTCTGCTGTACTAAAATTGATTTCTCGAGAAACTGCACGACAACGCAATATTTGTTTTGGAACTTTTGCTTCATGCTCAATATCTGGTACAGACCTAAATTTGAAATGCAAATAATTAGTAACTAATTCTAAATAATCAATTAGAAATTATTAAAATATTTACAAGTCTTCATTTCCTTGCCACAAAATTTTCCCAGTATCAGCATCTCTCAAATTTATCCAATTACTGAAAAGAATTTTATTAAGAAAAAAATATACAATACAAATATAATATAATAAAATATAATTTAAATAAAAACTCTACATTTGTTACTAAAGTAAATTAAACTTTGAGTAAAATATTCAAACAAAACATAACCTATATATATATAGAGAATGAAATATAAACAAAACTTTTAATTTTTAAGGATACATTTGAAAACCTTTAAAAATATCTTCACCACGTGATGGCATGTTGAAGAAATAAGAAAAAACATAAAATACCAGTAAACCACTATATATTATTACAGTAAAACACTATATATTACCACTAGAAGTTTCGATATCTTATTAATCTTGTCTTCAATTGTGACCAATACAAGAAAAATAAAATTGTATCAAGAAAATCATTTACACAATTACATACTTGCTGTTTTTTATATTTTATTACTGATAATTTAAATTTGTACATTTTAAAAATAATATTGAATGAAGATACAAGAAATAAGCAATACTTTTATTAAAAAAAAATCAGATTTATTTATCTAGACTTTAAATAAATGTAATAAAATGTATAAAAAGTGACATTAGATTAACAGTTTAAGAATTCCTTCAATTTTTGTTTTGTTTTGTTTTTGTTTTATGGGTAACAGTACACGAAAACAAATATTTTCATATTAGATCAATTTCATTTCCATGTAACGGTTATTCATTTGTTATCAATGTGGATATCTTACTTTAAATATTTAATATACATAATATTTATATTATATCTTAGATTTAAAAAAATGTAATTTTTAATTGAAAATTTTGTTTTTATTAAATAATAATTTAAAATTATAAAATAACTATACTTTACTACATTACTATCCGAAAGCTAAAAATTACTCATGTAAAAAGTTGAAAATTTATATATCATAAAAGAATAAATTACATTACAAAGGATTTGATTGTAGTTCAGCCCGTGCAGTATAACACACTGTGTCTACTTTCTAAAGATTCAATTTGCTTTCTCTCTAATAATAAAATACTCGATTGTAATATAAACTATATAAATATACTAATAATATAAAATACTCTAAATCTAAATAATAAACTCTAAATAATAAATACTCTAAAATATATTATACAAAAAAATTAATTTTTCGTTACGTAGTAAATTAAATACATACAGTAAATAAATACACACAGAAATGAGCGTAAGATAAGCGAAATAACTTATCGATTATTTAAACAAATCATAACAACGTAATGAAAAAAAATATAGCAGAGGAATCCAATAAATAAGTAAATCTTTATTTTTTACTTTACATACGCGTGAAATATACTTTGGGTATGCGCGGAAAAGAGGAACGTCATATAATATGTGATACGCGCAGACTCATAGTCGCTGCTGTTGAATCTCTTGTCTAGTCGTTATCAAATAAAAATGGCAGATTGATATGTCCACAACGATGATTGTGATCACATCACGGGGCAATGAACCATTCTTTGCTGAATGAACAAAAGGCGGTTACTATTGACCGATTACTCGCTAGGACAAGTTTTGTGCGCGTTACATACATGCGTAGTTTTCATTTTTCTTCAGTTTTTTTCAATCGTTATAATTATGCATATATTAGAATTATCCGGTATATATGTGTTTTGTGTTTTATGGCATTGCTCTTTTAATCAGCAGATGCTTAGCAAATAACATTTCAGCCACAAAACATGTGAATACGAATGCACATTGTCAAACTTGGCGTGTCCACTTTGCAAATTTTCTCCCCGCCACACATTCAACCATTACTCTTTTTCTCTTGCTCTCTTTTTTTACTTTCCATTTTATTTAATTTTTTCTCTTTGACTATCCCAATATTATAATTTTCTTTATTAAAAACTTACAATAAAAATATTCATTTGATTTTATTTCATTAATTAATCAATAAATTAAATATTTGAATTATTCCAATAGTTAGACTTTCTTTAATAAAAACTATTAAAAATATTTAAATAGTAAGTATATTAAAAATAATAGTAGTAATATTATTGTATGTGGATATATGTATACATAATTCATTAATTTAATTATATTCGTTTCGAAAATAGCGACAAATATTTGTTGTTGTATTGAGTATCATTTTGCAGTAAATTGATGTGGTAACAATTTATATATAAAAATATTATAAATATGCAAACATTTTTATATAAATGACAGTGAAAAGTAAAATATGTAGAATATTTATTTGATTTATATAATTTACATCGGGCAATAATATATATTTATTAAAAATAAAAATGATTTAATACATGTACTTTCAGTACAATCGAACTAATGGTTGAATGACAATTTGCAAAATAATTCATGAAAGTTTGAATTCATTTTTTATAAAATGAGATGAAGTACTATGTGAACGTGCAATAAATAAAATTATAAAAATTAAATAAAAAAAATCATATTTTTATATTGTGTATTAAAGGAAGAAATGGCGAGTTCTAATTTTATTCGGAGTGACGCAATTGATTCCGAAAATGTTGATGATGCCAGCGTAAGTGCACCGACAGTAATTTCTAGGAATCCACTCCTTTGCAGCATTTGCCACGATTATTACAATGATCCATGCCTTCTATCTTGCTTTCACACATTTTGTGTGCGTTGTCTTCGTGGTCCACAACTGGATGGCAAAATATCTTGCCCAATTTGTGGGTGAGTTTTTAATTTTAATATATATGCTATAATAAAATTAAATTATTAAAATTAAATCGTTAAAAAAATATTTTATTAAAATTATTCATCATTGAATTGTATGACACTATGTATATGCTAGACTGTTATGAAGTAATAATATAGTAAATTTTAATATGTAAATTAATATTTACAAATTACTTGATAAAGCTATTTAAGCTAACAAACATAGGCAAAATAAATTCAATGTTTATTATCGCATATTTTGTTCATCGGTATGAAAGAATAGCTTTCAATCACGAAAGGTAATGAAAAAGAATATTAAAATTAAAGACAAAGAGAATTTGATAAAATTTTATTGACGGCATTACATGCCCTTAACATTTTCGTCAAATCCGTGGTTCCCTTTGTTAATGCTCGAAAGTCAAAAAATCGACCGAGAGCATGCTTGCTATTTCATTACCAGGCGGAAACCATCCTACGTGAGTCGTCATAGTGACACCAAGTTTATTGCGGAAACTACAGGCAAACAACGCAGATGAAGGATGGAGCACAGCAGCCACCGATCGATCAATTAATGCGGCAACTTGTCGAATTGGCCAATTGTGAAAATCCACCCTGTGCCAATTGCGAGAAGCGCGACAAGACTACTATGTTTTTCTGCACCACTTGTGGTAAAGTATAGTTTGAGCGCAATTCGATCGATGAACCTTTAGAAGGCAACAAGCGTTGGTAGATCGATCGATCGATGTTGGTAAAAACTAAACTTCATCTTCAGTCTTAATGTAATACAGTAAAATATCTTTAATGGTGAAACAGGCCAAGCGTTATGCACGCACTGCAGAGAACACACACATCGAGCCAAGATGTTTTCATCACATGAAGTTATACACATGAGTAAGTGTAAGAAGGATACGCAAAGACGATGTCATAGTCATGGTGAACAATATATTATGTTTAATCAAACCGATAAGTGCATGCTATGTGCTACATGTTTTCGTGATACACCAGCTGATGTACGACTTCATTGTGTTGATATTGACACAGCTTGGCAACAAACCTCTAAAAAAATGGAACATGCCGTGAATTCGATTTGTGAACTGCAAGCGGCGATGCGTGAAGGACTACTCGATCTCAAATCACAACTCGACGAACTCAAGCACAACGTCGATACAGAAAAGCGAGGGCTCAACGCCTATTGTCAGGTAGAGAATAGTTACATGGCTATATATTTGAATACTACATTATCTAATATATTAAATCTATATTTAATTCTTAATCAGGCATTTAACATTTCACTTTTTCATTAGTATTATGTTTTATCTTTATTTCAGCCCTATTTAACTAAAAAGTCTTAAGCTTATTCGAGCTTTTGAGCTTCATGTTTTAAATTTCTTTTATTTTCAAATAACGTGAAATAACTAAATACCAATGTTAATATACTCAATAAAAATAAAATAATTTATTGAATAGCCACAAGAATTTACTACAAAGTTTATTTATTCAAATATATTATTTTTAATATCTATATTAAATACTATATTCTGAAGACATTATAAATCACGCTAAAGTAATAGTATATGAATGTTTATAAAGTTGATAAAATATTTAATCAGCAAGACACGTTCTTATACGGCACTAATTCTTTCAGTATGTATAAATATTATACTATAACTTTGGCGTTTGTTATATTTTTTGAGGATACAACATTCAAGAAAACAGATATATGTAAATTATTATTCTAACTTAATTTAACTAATTCTAATAATTGAAACAGAATATATTATTTTTTACTATGTTTCTGATTTATAAGTATATGGACAAAATATAAAAAAGTACTTAAAAATAATTTATGTCATAATTAAATAAATTTAAATAATATTGGACAACTAAATATAATTATTTATCCACACGCGCGTGCAAATAAACTTTTTTATAAAAATACAAACCTCGTAGTATTATATTTATTTTTATAGTGCTTTATATTTGATAAAAATAATAATAAAGATAACAAAATATATATTCTGTAAAATTGCAATAATTTTATTTACTTTTTCAATTATGTCTTATTAACTAAAAATAATTTTGAACTAATTTATTGAAATTTTAAGAAATTTACTGTCCTTGTATATAAATAAAAATATGACAGTAATTAAATAAATAAAGGCAGATTAAGATTAATAAAAACAAATAAAATAAAGAAGAAATAATGGACAACTGACTATAATTTCTTGTGTTGTCATTTTTTCAAGCATGCAAAAATATTTAAGTATAGATAATAAATAATAAAATACCCTATTATCGGTAAAAATGTTATATTATATTATGATACTATAGATTAATTATATTTACAGTAATTATAACAAACTATTATGAATATTAATTTAGCAATAATTCAGCAAATGTATAATTTCTTAAAGAATAAACAAATCTTAAGTCTAATACAAGATTAGTGATTCAGTAGAAAATAATTATTTTGTTTGAAAAAGAATAAGCATAAATGTAAATAATCACTTTGTATGGAAAATATTTAAAAATTCAAGTTCTATATTTACATTCAATAAATTTTTATTGACAGCGATTTTTACAAAGCTTTAAAAATACTCAAATTTAAACTTTAAGAATAATTGTTTTGAATAATTATATTACAAATGAATTTGTTGATTAAATAATTGAGTAACTAAACATAAATAAATAAAAATTTCATATAAAAAATTCAAATTTATTGATAAGTTAGATTAATATCATAATAGCGTTAGCGTATATAGTCATATAGTCATATGTAATATATAGTCATAAAACATGCATATATATATTTATATAATAAGTCAAAACCGTAACTTGGAATAATTTGTTAACTTGATACTTTTACTATTAATAATAGGACATGCGATGTAAAATAACTCAAAGTAATTTAATATTTTATTAAAATTTAGTGCAAATATTGATATTGACAACGAAATATATATTGCTCTCTCTTATATGATATATATATGTATAATCAAATAAATATTTTTTATTATTTTTTTAAAGGAATTTTTGAATTTTTAGTTTTAATTAATTTCTCTTTATATATGATTTGGAAGGGTGGAGAAGGAGAAAACAATTGATAATTTTAGTTCTATAGAAATATGTACGTGTATATATATACTAACATAGAAGCCATCGGCATATTTACAGGGGATTCAAGAGGCAGTAAACAAAACCCACTCTACAGTATTATTAGAACTTCATCGTGACTTTGATATAAAAGAGAAGATGGTACGGACGCAACTTTTATCATTAGGTATTGTATTACCTGCTCTCCAAACGCACCTTGGACTATGCACAGCATTCACAAGTGCAACGAGCAAGTACCAATTCTTGGAATTAGCACACCCGATGCTCGAACGGCTTGGTCGTGTTGCTCAATTGGGACATTTATCGAGACCGCCTTTGTTAAATGCCCATCTTAATAGTAGTTATAAAAGTGAATTCGCACGAACTCTGCAACCTTTTGTTATTGGTTTAGCTTTAATGCCCAAAGAAATTATTTACGATCATATGCAATTACAATCTTCTCAGAAACAGGATACTCACTTGATACAGGTATAAAGATATATTTTCATATTGAGATATGAGCGCATTTTTATCCATCTAATTTTT
This sequence comes from Ceratosolen solmsi marchali, assembly GCF_000503995.2. NCBI lineage: Eukaryota > Metazoa > Arthropoda > Insecta > Hymenoptera > Agaonidae > Ceratosolen > Ceratosolen solmsi. Next base: position 110,336 of record NW_011948458.1, read on the forward strand.
CATTATATAAATATTTATTATTTCATATTCTTGTTTTTAAATTGTTAAATTATGACAGAAATCAACAATTGGAAAGAATTATTAGTATTTTTTTATATAAATGTTATATTTGCTTGGCAATTGACCTTAGCCTTAAATATTTCAAATAAATAAATATAAATTCCAATGTAAGTTATAAATAAAACAAATATTAATCTTGATCAATGCTGATAGCTGATTTAAAAAGTATATATATATATATATATATATATATATATATATATATAAATTATTAATGTAATCAAATTATCAGATCTCCAAGCATTTATACAATGTTAAACCATATTATAGAATTATTATAGAATTTTTAGAAAATAATTACTAAAATTAATTTATGAAATCCTTTATTTCTTATTGCGATTTAAATATCCATATAACTTATTATACTGTTCTCTGTAAGTTTACAAATTGATCAATATTCGCAAATAATATATTCGAAATATCTATTATTATTAGCGAACTTTAATTAACAAAAAATTTATAAAAATATTAATAATATTTCGTTTTAAATTTAATTTGTAAATAGTAACTTTGCAAAATGTAAATTATAAGAATTAATATAAAAAATTTCCAAACACTTAATACAAAGTATAATTATTTTAATTATAAATTATAATTAATATAATCACTTGCTTTTTTATTTATAATAAAGAAGGTAAAATATTATTTACAAACAATCAAAATTTTTATGAAATTCTTTCAACTAAAATAATAATTCTAATATTTAATCTAAAATATTAAATTTAATGACCCTTAGATGAATAATTTTTTGTATTATCCGTTAAATTGATTAATCATTATTGTAAGCATCAAAAATATGTTTAAAAATATATGAACAAGGAGAATATTTATTTATTAGATGAAATAATAATGTATTATATTTTCTATTAAATTTCTGAGATTTGGTGAAAAATTCAATTGATTTCAGCAATGTAAATCAGACTTAAAACTTCAAACAAAAAGTGTATATGAATCTAGCCGATTCAATAATCACTGTAAAATATTTGATAATGAATTACAAGAATTAAGTAATCAACTGAAAACAGTTAAAGAACGATTAGGGGAACTTCATCGAGACGTCACGTTGTTACGAAGAGCTAATACTCTAACATTGGGAACTCGATATGAAAATGTATCTCGAGACTGCAGTTTATTAGAACAACAATTAGAATACCAGCAAGTAGAATTAGAAAGATTACGTACAATGTTTGATGCACTTTGGGAAGAGCAATATTCCCGTATTCAATTAGAAAAAGAAATCTTTTACTCTCAAGTAAATTTGTAGTATTATTTTCTCAACTATAATATAATACATATTTGAAATAATATATATAATTTTATAATTATAATGTATTATAGATGAATAACATATTATCGCTCAAAGGCGAAGTGAAACAGTTACATACAGTCGCACAACAATTAGAACCATTCATTAAATCTTTCGTAACAGGCATAAATCCCAGTGAATTAAATACGATTGCTTCAGATATCAATAGTCAAAAACATTTTCAAGCTTTGTTAGATCATTTAGGATGTTTAAAAATACAAGAGCCCACAACACCATCAACCAAAGAATATCGCCATCAACGAAATTGTAGTGCGAATGATAATGCGATGTACACTAAAGGTAGAATAATGAATATAATATTACATATTTAGTAAATAATGAAAAAATAATATTTTACTTGGAAAAATATTTTGTAGATTCAAAAGAAATTCCAACTCGTTGTAGAACGCCATGTAGTGGCACTGAAACTGTCTTAGATTCAAGTGGAAATATAGTTGTATATGAAACGAAATTAGAGTCAAAAAGAGGTGTTCTTAGTCAACTGATCGAGAAAGCCCGAATCAAAGAAGACAGAAAGAAATCGACTGGCAGTGAAGAGGTACGTGATCGAAGTCATACTCGTCGATCTCGAAAATTTCCAGAGAACATTAAGCCAAAAACCCCCCCTGGACATTCATCAACCAGTAAAGTTCTTTCCCTTTATCGAACATTAAAAGGTGGTAATTGCGGAAATGATGTATCCATCGAAGTTATTGAGCACCAAGTTAGTAATCTTCCACCACAGCAGTTGATACATCAAGGTATTTAGTCAGAATAAATTCCGTTGAAAATGTTTAATTAATCCGTAATATACTTAAAATAATCTAAATTCTGAAAATATTCACTATTAAATAGTAAAAATTTTATTAAATAAAAAGAATATTTTTAAATATCTTATCAACATGAAATATATTAGCTTTTAAAAATAAGTAATACATTATATTATAATCAATTATTTAAAAGTAAAGTAATATATATGTATGGCCATGAAATAAATATGAAATTCTGTAAAAATAAATATTTTTAACGAAGTTATTATATATCAAAATAAACGACTATGAATGCTAAATTTATTTGAGTGCTTAAATTTTGATTTCAATAAGTCTAAATATAATTACTATTCAAAACATCTAATTTATACCTTTACATGAATAAAAAAAATTTTAGAAATCAGTTAATTATCAATTATTAATTAACTATGAATTTGTTAAATTTAGATGACGAATATGAATACCAACGGATATCAGAAGCTTCAAGCGTGGGTGAGGTAAAAAAACGAGTTCAAGCTCAAGTACATCCAGTACCTGAAGAAGTGATATCATTAAAAAACTCTGAAGATATGCTCTACGCAAACGAAACAACTTCGGTAAATAAAAGAGAACGACGGCGCAGGCGAGCTAGCTGTGATAGTCTAAGCACTGGTTCTGAGAGTCGACGGTCTAGCATTACTGACGGGGCGCAAGGTTTATCTGCCCAAGATACAGGGAAGACTCTCGTTTTCTTAATTGGATCATCTCCTACATCATCATCGTTAACGCATAAACAGCGTTCTTGGGAAACATTTCCTCGCCCTAAGAGTAAGCGCAACATTTGTGTTTCTTATGGCAACACTAATAGTGGTAATGTTAGCGGAGATGGAGATAGTATAAAAAAAGCAGATAGTTTCGAAGGTCACGAAGAAGCTGTACGTACCCTTGTTGCAGCTGTCCAAGAAACACGTTCCCAACTTCGCCAACATCATTTTCACCAGCACCGTTACCACCGTAAAAACAAAACAAATTAAGTAAAAACTAATATGACTAAAATTGGTAACAGTTGAAATAAATTTTTAACTTATTTTTCGGTGATATTAACTACTTACATGCAAATTTAACATAATAATTTACATTTATGTGCAACTGCTGTGACATCATTTTACACTCAATAGATATCACAATGATAATTCATTGGATTTTACAATTTTTGACAGAAACTGATTTATTTTATTTTTACATTTTAATTCAAAATACATTTCTACTAAAATACCTTATCTTTACAATATTGTTTCGTTCATAATATTATTTTAGGTTTTAATTTATTTTTTAATATTTCTTTTGTATGTGTAAATTAGTAAAAATTCATCACCCATACTTTCTCAATTGCTACGTATCAATATCTATAATTAAAAAAATTTAATTAATATACACTGAGTAAAGTTTAAAAACATGTATTTGTAAAGACTTGTTACAAACTATTATCAGTATTATTAGTGGTAAAAATATTCATAAATTTGATTAAATCAAATACTGAAATGTAATTTGTTTATTAAATAATATAATTTGGTCATTTATAAATCAATTAAAAGGAAAATAAAATGAATTAAAAATCATTATATAAAAATAGAACAGTTACTTTTTAAACATCCTTAATAACACTGATAAAAAGATAAAAGACAGAAGAATCATTGATCAATACTATTGCAAATAATTAAATTTTTCAAGAAATAAGCAAATTAATATTTTATATTTAATAAAAAGTTACAAAAAATTAATCGATACATTTTCAACAATCTAAAAATATTAAGATTTCAAATATATTATTACTGTATGGAATGAACAAGTATAACATGATTATGTCAAATATTGAATAAAATAACAGGAAGAAGAATGAATAAAAACTTTCAAGAATATGATACAAATTACACAGTTTACTCTGAGAATAATTTTTTATATTTATTTACAATTATTTCAAATACAACTTAAATTTAAAACAAATAAAGTCATTTGAATTAAATTACATACTAATTCAACAGTAAAAAAAAACTTTTATGTACATAAAAACTGATTACTTTCGTTATAAATGGTTTCATACTATTGAATTGTCAGTTTCAAAAATTTTTTTAATATTAATAGATTCCTTAAATTTTACAGTTACAGCTTCTTTTCTGTTAAAAATTAGATTTATTAATCCTAAATTTTTTAATTTACTTTGATTCTCCATAGTCCATACTGCATTGCGCATTTCATATTGTATTCGATGTTTTTCTTCAATCTTCACATTTTTACTAACATTTAAATTTATTTCAAGAGGATTGCATATATACAAAGCGCACTGTTCTGGCTTCAATATCGGTTTACCTTTTCTTAATGATATAGCTTTCGTTTCAAAATCAAAAGTACTATAATAATTAAAAAAATTTAAAAGAAGTTTTTCAAGAGATTCTTCTTTTGTTTCAAGTGTATACTGTGGAATTTTAGTTATATCTCGTAAAAAAGTACAATCTATGTGAGAATCAACTAAGCGAATATCATTTGTATCTAATAAAAAAAGAATTTAAACATGCAATTATATTATTAAATAGTTTTGAAAATATTTTGTAAAAAATATTTCTTTTTTTCTATTTTTAATATTACTTACTAGCACATGATTGAAGTAGATCAAGTGGAGGAAGTATTTTCAATTGTTGAAAAAAAAATAATACCAGAAGTGATAATGAAAAGTTTGTTATCCATGGTCCAGCAGTATCTTTTGTTAAACTGCAATTTTTTGCCCATGCTTTTATGGTAAAAATAAGAGGTCTAACTCTCCAATCCATTTCACCATACATATATAATAACTCAGACATGTAATATGCAGACCTAAAAATAGAGTAAAATTTAAAAAAAAAAATATACATATTTGTAAATTTATACGATATTTACAAAATAGAATAAATCTGTTTGAAATATCTAATAATTTATTAAATTTTTATGTAGAAATGTAATTGAATTAACTAAATTTTATTTAAATGCAATATATCAATAATAATAATACTATAAAATAATAACAATTTTTTAACTTTTTATTTTTATTATTTTCATTATGAAATGTTTGTTTATATTAAAGAATAGTTTTGCATAACATTTCTTTAATCTACATTTTAAATACAATCGCATAAAATAATTTATATATGAAATATAGAGTGAAAAAAGAAAATATCAATATTATAATAATAATTCAATAAATAATTAAATTAAAATTAATAGTAATTATAATTTATTGAATCCTAATAAATATTTCCCATTAAATTAGGTAAATTTTCTTATTACAAAATGTTTGCTGTTACCAATACTATTATTTAAATGTATAAAATAATATTTATATCTGTATCTTATAATTATATACATTACATAATTTGGAAATTATTAAAATAAATTGATATGACACATAAACTTACGTGTTTGTCATAGATAGATCACATTCAATTTCAGTAAGCTTATGATCAAATTTAATAATGGGAACTCTAGCTTGTAAAATTTTTCTTATATTAAAAATACCTGGTATACAAATATTCATTATTCCAGCTATTATTTCCATAACATTTTGAACTCTATGTTTATCAGTAATTGAAAAATATTTAGTATGGAATACTAAGTTACTGTTCATTTTTTCCTACGTGCAAAAAATTGAAGTAAATTTATATTAAGTTTAGTATTGTACAATATTTAAAAATATTAAAAATACACACGATTTTTTCTTTTTCAAAATGAAGACTTAAATCTAAATCACAATTTTGTTTACCAAAACCATTAACAGTTGAACCAAATGGTAAAATGGCTATATTTGGAAATAATCCATGAAAACTGCGTTCAATTTGATAAGCTGTATAAAATCTCAAGCGAACACCTATATCATTTAATTTGGTTGCTTCGTATAATGACAAAATTTGTTCTGAAATCTGCTCGATAAAATGACAAAATTATTCTTATAAATAATATAATAATGAAAACAATCTATTTTATTTACCGTACTAATATCTTTTAATATTTTAATAATATCACCATCTTGTAATATTTTGCAAGTATATTTACAGAATTGCGTTTTAGATTCTTTAAATATTGTGTTATTTATAGATTTATTTAAATTCCGATACCACAAATTTGAGGAATGAACTGGTATTATCTGTTCATAATTTATATGTGTTGAAATAGATAAAATTTTATCGATATGTTCTTGATGTTCAAATTCAATAAAAGCAAAATGCTGCATCATATTTATAATATATTAAACAATACAATATTCTTTACATATATATATATTTTTATTCATACCCTTAATAATCTTGAATTAGAATAATAAAAAATATTTTTAATTTTCCCATATCGAGAACAATATTTATGTACATCATTACAAGATCTATAGGATTGAATCTCTATTAAAACTGATCTCTGAGCTTGCAATCTTCGATGTTCTATAAGATCATCATACATAATATATTTGGATTCTTTCGTTTCTTTAGTAGTTAAATCTATAACAATAAATATAAAGTTAACTTTTTATATTTTTTAGCAAAACAAATAGTTCTAAAATAAAGTTATGCAAATTTTAAATAAATAGAACAATATTTATAATTACAAGTATAAAATAAATTTATCTCTAAAATTTGACTAGGTGTTAATTTAACATTGTTTTATAAAAAAAATTTATTAATTTAATTTTAAATATATAATTAATATTAAAATTCACATTAATACAGGTTAGATTCTTAAATTTACCGGTATGTAAGAAATTAATATTATACAAGTATTTATGAAATACTAAAAAGTTCGCAGTATAATTTTTATACAACTTTATTGTTATAGAATTTGAGATATACTTAAAATAATAATTAATAGATAGAAAAAATATATTTTTAGATCCACGCGCTAACAGCGCCATGTTTAAAATTCAATTCAACTTATAAAGTGATTCAATAGATGGCGAAAGAAGAATTAAATTTATATTATACGCTAAACGTAACACTCTTTTCTAGTTTTATGTTAAGTTCATACTAGCCATATTCATATAACTATGATTTATATTCACAATTCCCTGTAAATATTTAAAATGTCAATAACTATAAAAACTATTAGTTTATAAATTTATTAATGGGATTAATGCAAATTTATATCTAGATTAGAATATATTTAAATATTTTTGTATGTTCATTAGGAAAATTATGGATTCTGTCTGATGCAAGATTTAAATCTTAGAATTTTCGACCATACAATAAAAAATAATAAATTCAAATTAATTTTGTATAATTTTATAAATAATAATCATTTTGATAAAGAAAAATTAATTTTTTAATTGATTTTAATAATTTTTTACTTGTAATTTATGTATAAAATATATTATAGAATAATATCACAACTACTCATACATAAAATTTGTAAAATGTTATTAATATTACAATTTTATTAAATTTTACGGTCAATAAAATTCATGTAAATATATGAGATTTTAGTTTTCCAGATATATTACAAATGAAATTAAAATTGTTTTTTAAACGGTTTTAAAGAAAATAAAAACTTGCTTAATTAAATTATTTTCTATTGTTACCCAAACCTACTGTATCGAGAATATTAGCAGCCTATAGACTTTGTATATTCTCAAAAAAACAGATTTAATCTTTTAAATATATATTAATTTTGTATAATTTACGCGCAGATCATTTAGTCATATTTAGTAGCGATTCTTGACAATAGATGTATACGTTAAATGTAAATTTTAAAATACCTTAATTGATTGTGGTAGGGTATAATATTATGGTATAATGGCTATAATAAAGATGATTCTTTTTAAAGTGCCATGAACGAACTAAATATGTTAAATTTTTAATGTTAAATAATAGTTCATCCCATATCTGCTGTTTTGTTATTTAATCCCGTAATATTTAATACCTGTTGATTCATTCCTGTATCTAAATAACTAAATAATTGGATAACCTTTACTTTTATGTACAGCATATTTTATAATTTATTAATTTAATATTCTGTTATTTTGCAATAATCGTATTTTATGATACATTTAATCAACTTTTATAAATGTATATTTTTATTCATTTTAAATTCTAAATCTGTTCGATTCGTAAAATTGATTATGTGAGAAAAATAAAAAACAAAAAGTAAAAGACGGTTTTATATTTATTTTGAAGACCTTATACAAAAAGTATTGTAATAAATTTTCGGAACATAATATACTTGTAAATTTTTTATTCTTTTATTATTAAAAAAATTGTACATAAATAAAACTATTGATTTATTTAAAAAAGTTTGATTTTTCATCGAATTCGTCTTGATCAAAAGAATGGAAAGAACGTATCCCTATTCCTTTTTAATAATCTAAATTTGCACATTTTTGGCATTTTTTAAGATAATATACAACCAATGTAATTTGATATATTATGTATTTAGAAAAAAATATTTTGACAAAATTCTTTATTAAAGCTAAATATATTAACCACTGATTGCTATTTACAGAATGGAATCACATAGTTGTATAAAAGCTTTAAAATCGGATTCTTTCTGGAATAATCATTTTAAATTGCATACTGAGAATCAATTACTATTGAATTCCAAAAGAATTATATTTATAATAACGAATTCATTATAGTTCACTGTTCGAGATTGAAGCAGTTCCATGAATTTAAGAAAAAGTAGGTCATACGCACGTGTGCGGCGCACGGCACGCGCGCTCGGGCGAATGTTTATAAACAAAACTCGGCAAGTCTGAGCAAGTTTTACGACATGAAATCTAATATACTATAAGATCACACAAGGGTATTACGCCTACTTTTCTCTCGTCGAACATTCTCGAAGGTTCTAGATTTTTCTTTCTACGCCTCGTGTAAGAATTAGTGCAACAACGACGATGCTTTGTTGCCAGCTAAGTGAGCCGCCGCGTGGATATATAAGACAAGCACGCGGCGTGCCTCGCTCTCTTGCTAAACATCTCTTGTCGAACCACCCTCGCTGAAGTGTGCTTGCGGCTAACATCTTGCCGTGACCCGACCATAGTCAACCGATCTAACCATCTACCAGTAGAAGCCATGGCACACGGGTCTCGATCTGCCCTCAGCAGGACCGCCATGGAATGGTTGGCATTTTCAGCAGAGAATGGCAAAAGAAAATGAAAAAAATTGAAAGACCAATATTAATAATGGTGCATTATATTAATATAATTAAAATTATATTATACTAATTTATGAAAATAGAAGAAATTTATCAGAAATATAATTCATAACGACTCTGCATAATTTAAAAGACAAGCAAAAAAAATTAATTTATTGTATTTAATAACTATTCTATGACATGAAACAGGGACCGATTGAATTTAAGCCATGGCTAGGTATTATTATTATGCGTCAAAAAAACTTTACAAAGTCTGATCGTATAAATGGAAAAAGAGTAGAAATACTTTATAATTCGCTTAAGATTCATAATGAAATAAATTCCACTTAAGCAATTGATACAGATATTTAGCAAAGGAGATACAATAATATATTATATTACTATAATCATATAATATAATTCGCACAGATAATTATTTCATCTTCATTGCAAATTTGTTTCATAGTTGCATATTAAAAGATTGATTCGATTGAATAAATTCATCTACATCTTTTTATAAAAAAAAAAACTTGAAAAAAGATATTTAATTACTTTTTCTTCGATTACATTGAAATTTTATTATTTTGTGTGATTTTAAATATTATATTTTCATCTAATTACGTTGCTTAGTTTTTTCTAGTTTATTTAAATATATTTTTTATCTAGTTACTTGATAGATTGATTGATTTGCATTGGAGGTTAAATATATAGCAAAATATCTATATTTTCCGATGTTTATTAGTTAATAATTATTATTTACTAATAAAAGGATTTGTACACATATCAATATTTAAATTTAAAGTTTATAATTCTGTATAAATTATAATGAATTTATATTTTTAGATATCATATATTTTCTTTTATTATAATTGTTTATATATCATCAATACATATGAAATTTTATTTTATCTCGAATTCTACAAATTCACCTCACCACATCACTATTAAAATTAATAGATGCAGAATAATAGAATAATTGTATAGTATTATCATTTTAGCATAGTCATTACTAAAAGTATTATTTGGTATATATTGAAATGAAAAATAATTGATATATAAGTATTTTTATTGTTTTGACTTATTGAACAATTTTAAATATTAACCTAGTAAAATGCATTAATCAAGTTCGACGGATCAAGATCGAGTTAGCAGCATTTTGATGATTCACAGTATGTAGATCAAATATTATCGAGAAATACTTCTCCATGCTGTTTAGTTTCTGTTTTTATCCTACATAGATATAAAATTTATAGTTGTTAGTTAATAGATTATTATAATCCATATTTATTATAAGATAGTTTATAACAATTAAAATAAAAGTATTATAACATTTTTTCAATCTGTTCAACCTTTGTAACATAATAATTATATCTAAAGCATTCTTAACTTATTAACAAACCACTTTTTACTTAAATATAAATGAATTAATAATGTGAATTAATAGTACATTCAAAACATTAATAATAACAAAAATGTATAAAAATGAAATACAATTGAAAAATTATATAATTATTAACTAAAATAGACCCATATGACTCAATGAAAATTATTTGACAAAAAAACTTGAATTGTAGCCATCAGTGAAAATTGTCCTGTGGAAAATCTTCGGTTCTTCCTAACGATTCAGAAATCTTACTGGACAAATGGTCATGTCAAATTATCACAGACGCAAATTCTAAAATGAAGTTTATTTCTGCATTTCAATATATAAATTTAATTAACAGTGATTGTTCATACAAGAAATAAGTGAAAGTATAATTATTCTCCTTTTTACCTTTCATGGTGATTTTGTTAATATAACCCATTTCATGTGTGTTACGTTCAGTTATTAAATTTCTATATTTCTTTTTATTGGTATTATTTATAAAATAAAAACAATATTTTTAAAAACTAAAATTTCTACAGATTTTTGTGATTAAAATGTTAGCATTAAAATGTTTTAGTAAAATATGTTACACTACTATAATCTATTTGTAAATAAAATCATTTTATTACTTAGCATTTATCATTATTTTATATATAATAACATTTATTCTTAATATTCTTTCTTTCTTTATATTCTTTATATTATAATAGAAACTTTAAATACTAAGCTACACCCAATATACCAAGTTATTACCTTAGATTATTTGTTATAATTGTTAATTTATTATTATTATTATAAATTATTATTATTATAAAGATTTTAAATTCAGTTAATTGTTATGCTTCACTAATTTTTAATGATAAAATAAGAGGCCTTCACAAACCCAACACTAAAAATATTAAATACAATTGCAGATTATGAAATCTTTAATTAAATAAGATTAAATTAAAAATAAATTTTATAGTTTCAAATCTAAATATTTTAGATTTGTCAAATAGTTATATAAGAACATGTATAAAATCTTGTTAATAATTGAATAAGTTTTTTCCTTTGTACAATTTTCTGCTGAATCTTTACATTCTTTTTTATATATTTATTCATTTTCAGTATAATACCTTTAACCTAAATTATTCGCGAATGCTAAAAATTGAGGGAATATTGAAAATGTTATACTTGACTCTTGAACAATGTACATATTTGTTATTTATTTATTTTTCATTAATTGTTGTTGTCATTTATTAAATAATCACATATTCACTTATTAGTTCATTGTTTTCATTCCTTCATACTTTTTTCTTTACTCAACTTTCTTAATCAATAGTAATATATTAATATATCAAATTGGTAATTCAAATGGAATTTTGTCAGTTCTTTCTCATGTAGAAGAAAGAGGGGGAAAGAGAAAAAGAGAGAGAGGAAAAGCAGATGGAAAGTGAGTAGACTGAGTGTATCAAGCAAAACAGCGTATGAGAAAGAAAAGGATAGAAATCTAGGAACTTGTTTGGAAGTAGTGAAGTGAGTAAAACTAGTCTCAAGTCATCTGTTGAACATAACGTATTTGGGTATAATTCTGTTCTAACCATTTTTATATGTGGAACAGGACGTGCATAAAACCAGATAGTAACGTAATATAAATTATTTCATTATAGTGAAGATATTAAAAGTGTTTTATTTTACGTTGTTATATTATAATTAATCAAAGGTAAAACTATAATAAAAATTAAAGATCAAATTACGAAACTGTCTTAGACGGAATTAAATGATAAATTTTTAAGTGTATCTAAATTTGTAGTCTATTAAGTATTAATACAAATCATAATAATCAAAACTTCATTTGCAAAAATATTCGGAAAACATTTTAAAACATGCAATGTTATATTATTATTATATAACTATTGGGAATAAAATAATTAAATAAATAGAATCTTCCAAAATCTATATATTTTAGCAATGTAGCGAGTGATACATTGCGATGATTTTAAGAAAATTACCATAAAAAGTGCATTTAGTGCATTGTTATTCCAGCTTATGATTATTTTATTTGACAGTGATCAAAAGTAAGAAACCAATATATATCATGTGATGAAATAAAGTTTTCACTTTTTACATTTAATAAGTATCTTCCCCAATGTTTTTTGTAACAAAATATTAAGAAATTTTACTTTCATTTAAAATCTATGGCCATTGCCAATTTGAAGGTAAGATCATGAATGTACATAATAATATTAGCAAATCTAATCTTTTTATTTCATTATCTATATTTGAAAATTAATTTTATTATTTTATAATGATGCATTAATAAATATTGTCATATGCAAAATTTATATATACGATTATATATTTTTATTTTTATTCTAGTTTTGAGTTTTTCATTAAACTAAGAAATATACTATCATTATCAATTAAATGAATCAATTAAATTTAAATTAATATAAAAAAATTAATAAAATGTTCTTTATAACTTTCTTTTATTGGGGATATTTAAAATCGTATTAATTATTTCTATGTTTATATTTATTAAATTTCATTTACTTTTAATGTTATGCTTGTTTGATTTATAATAAGAACAAATAAAATAATGTATTTATTGTTTAAATATTTTTTTAACTAAAATTTTTAGTTATTTGTTAACAAATACTATTTTTATTTTATATATACTTTTTTCTCTAAATTAATACTAGTATAATATTTTAAATTTATATTTTATTTTCCTTTGTTTTTTATTTATCAAGAATTTAGTTAAGATCTTATAATCTTAAAATTAAACTAAAGTATTTTTATATTGGAATTTTTATGTAAAATTTATTTTTGTTTATTTATATTTTTTTTTTTAATTTGAACTCTTAACATAATTGACAGCATTTTTAGATTATAATTTTATACAAATGTAAAAAAATAATTTGTTTCGGTTTTTCATATTAAATTTTTGTATAATATTTATGTAAGGTTATTTACACTATATTAAAGTATGGTTTAACGGCAAGAGTAAATATAAACCATATAAAAAACAAAATCTTGAAGCATGGGGTGCAAAGAACAATTTAATATTTATAGAATTGAATGCAAGGCTTTGACAAGTTATACTATTTCGTTTCAAAAGGGCGAAGATTCCAATATTAGCGATAGTATACTTTAGATGACCGTTGCCACATCAATGTGTTCATCGGAAATTCTCTACTTAGTATTAGCAATTGTACTGTATATATTACCAAACTGATGTCAGAGTAACGATTTAATCCTATTTAAGGAATATTTCATTCACGTAAATATGACGCATTATATGGTCGAATCAAGATTGTTTATAAAAAACTCAATTGTCTATCATGAATAACAAGTAACTAAGAAAATTTCATTTGGGCATTTTTTTAATGTACCTTTACAATTTGTTAATATTAGTTTGTAATAAAGGCATTTTTTATTTGTTTAATTACCAAAAATTCGGTTTTTTAAACAAAATGAATGTTTATGTAAAATAATGTTTTTTCAATATTGAAGGAAATTTTTCAAATTTCTTATAATTAAAATTGATATTAAATAAAAGCATCATTCAAGAATAAATTTAATTTTATATAATCATACGAATATTATAAAATTATACATTAAAATATTTAGTTTAATATAACTTATTATAGTAATAGTATTTATAAACAATGTGTCTAATAGTTAGATCTTATAAATTAAAATTTAAAGCATTAAGTATTAATGAGGAATATTAAAAAATATAAAAAAATATGTTTTAAATGAACAAAAATGAAATATTCTGTTAGAAAATATATTAAAATTATAATTTATTTTATTTACATCAGCTTAGTGAATTACATAAATTTAAATGTAACCAATTTGTTGAGTATTTGAGATTATGTATATCTAAAAATATGTTTTTTAATACGAAATTAATGTGGAAGAAATTATATGTTTTAGTTGTCCGGCGTTTATTTTCTACCGAAAATATTCAGACAAATTCTTATTAATTAAATTGTACTACAAACTGTTATCATTAATTTTAAAATAAATAATCTAATACACATATATTCGTACGTATTATACATAATTATAATTTTCTGTTTTTAATCTAAAGTATCCAAAAAATATAAAAAACAGTGATGTCACATAACTGGTATGACATCGCAACAGTTAAATCTGGCTATATGTCACTTCAGTTAGAATAGTTAATTATTTAATAATATATAATTAATATAGATGACATCTCATATTATTAATATTTTGTGTAAATTTATAATCGTAAACGATAAAAAATTTGTTTTCGATATTTAAATATATTATAGTTTATAGTTTACAGTATAGTTATTTACTGTCGTAATATTGAATTAAATATTAGTTTAGCCAAAAAATATACTTTCTTAATTTTATTATGAATATTAAAAAATAAGATCGTTTAATTTTTTAAAAGATTTTTCTATGCGTTATTCTTAAACCTATATTTTATTTTGATTTTTAAATACGTATTTTTTCATTTCGAGATCATTTAAGAAATTAGAAGAGAAAGACTGCTTAAATTATTAATCGATGTATTTATATATTTTCTGTACATAAAAATATTCTAAAAAATTGTTTACATTAAGCCTGCGACGAATGAAAAAATTGACAATTTCATATAAATCATTCATGGATAAAAAGATAAGAATTATATATTATTCAACTATATGATGAAAGTAATGAGTTAATGAATATTCAATTTTGAGAACAAATACCCCTTCGTAGTTCAAATACATTAAAAAAAATTACTCGCTTTTATTTATTACAAATTGGTTAGATCGTTCATTATTTTAGATCCGCTTCATTTCACACTAGCGATTACAAGAATTTTTACCTATTTATAAAATTTATATGTTAATACAGCTCCTAGTATAAAATCGAAGCAATGTTTGCAGGTGCTGTCATACGCTACTACAGTATATAATCTTATCAGAAAAAGGAATGTGAAACCGTGTAGTTGCTAACTCAAATGCATTGCTTTCTCAAGTTAAAACTTTATACTAACCGTTCTAAAAGTATGATTTTGATGATTTCCGTAGAGTGAGCGACTCGTAATATATTTAAAATTTTCAAAAGGTTTCAATGTAAAATGAAATTAAATAAAATTGAAATTATAAACATATAAATCCATAGAAAATATATTGTAAATGAATAACTATTAATAAAATAGTTTTTAAATTGAATTTTCAGTTTCTAAAGTTCGATTGGATCAGCTTAAAATTTATTTAACTTTAAATACTCAAATAAGTTTGAGGCGTAAAAAGTAAATTATTTTTGAAAAATAAATAAATTAAACATTACTAAATTCAAGATATCAAAATATAATAATTATTATTTTACAAGTTAAAATTATTATCAAAACAACTCCTAAACTTATTATTCCGCACCGTTAAATAAATACATCGGAATTGTATCCACTGTAATTGTACAGCTCATTTAATTGTAATTTTGAAATCATTTAATTGGAATACTTGTCAAAATCAGTTGTTGCATTTATAGATATATAAGATAAACTATTTTTAAATACAAAAGTTAACAAAAAATGCATCTCTTAAAATACAATTGTGGAGGCAATACTATAAGCGTTCTAATCATCATTTTTTTTTTTTTTTTTTTTTTTAATTTCATTTAAGCACTTCCTACTAACAATATATTATTGCGATATTATTAATATTGGCCAATTAATGTAGAAATACAAAATAAAGTATTTATTAAATTATCGAAAAACAAATTTATATGTGATATTCTTTATATTTAAAATAAAAAATACTTTATAAACAATAATTAATAACGAAGATTATAGTTTTATTATTTCAGATATATTTTTTAATTCATAAATCTTATGGCTTCAATTACCCATTAGTAACCATGAGATTGTGTCTTAAATAATAAAGCAATATTCTTTTTATTCAGAATAATATGTTTTGCAATATAATACCCTATAAATAGATTTATTTTTTAAATATTAAAAAATATTTAAAACTAAATAATATTATTTAATTTATTTTAAATTCTTTTAACTTGCATAATCTATACAATTTCCCATTAATTCAAATATTTTAAAAATACAATCAGCTTCCATTTTGATTATTAAATTTACATAATTTAATTAATATTTCGTTTATTCTTAAGATACTATTCTATATATTATTCGGGAGTTTTTTAAGTATATATATATATATATATATATATATATATACACAGTATAGTAAATACATATAATATATACAGTATACTAATCAATATAATGAAGTGAAGCCTTGTAAAGTAAATTTCATGGAAATCTAATAAGATAGTAATGATTTCCTTGGTGCAAGTTATTTATTTTGTGATTTTCAAAGAATTTTGTAATGATAATTAAATTTTAATCTGTTATATTTAATGTAAATAAATTCAGATTTATGCCATTAGTGCAGTTTAGTTTATGTGTAGTACCAATAAGAATTTGATTAATATCTTGTTTTAACATAACTTTAATAAATTTATTTTTTATATAACTAAATTATTTGTATAAAAAATAAATATATTATGATGAATAGAAATTAATATTTAGTATATAATTCATTATAAGTTGAAAGTAAATGTTTACGTAAATTTACCGTATCTCATTAAAAATTATAAATATATGGTTATTTATTTTGTTTACTAAACGTTCATTTTTATCTTTATAAAGATACTTTATGTTTACCAAAAGGTTGTTTATATAATAATTAACAAGATTAATAAAATTGAAAGAAAGTTTTAAAAAATTAAATAAAAGTAATATCAAAATCATTTAATTAATTAAGATTTTTTAATTACAAAAGACTTAACAATTTTTTGCCTTTAAATTCTATAAAATGATTTTAGATGATAATAAATTTGTATTATAGGAACGTTTTCATTTTTTAATTATTAATAAGAATTTTTTTATTTTAGCTATGGCTTGTTGGGGAACCATATTACTGATATTTTTGGTGAGTATAGAAATTACAATCTATCAGTTCTTAATAATCGTATTTGGATTTCGTTTTCATGCTTTTACAGATATTACATAATCGATTACATTCCCATTTTAATGGCAGTTGAAATTTTTTTCATTATTTTTAAAAACCGTATTATTTGCAAAAATTTCTTAAAATTTTTATTGGAATAAGAAACATTCGCATTGCATTAACTTATATATCTTTACAATTTTATAAATTAAAGAATTAATAGGTTATTGAATAAAAACTATAAAAATAAAGGATTTATTTAAATCTTAGTTAGTGATTTATAAGATAGCAAATTTAGTAATTGTATTTTGAATTATTTTCTACCTCTATCAGTGGTAATATGATTCATGGACATGTTCTAATATAATATTGTGAGTTTCCATTAAGGGTAGTAGCTCCTTAGTATTTTTTTCTTAGACTAGTAACTGCAATGATAAAGGAACGCATGTAGGATCTTAGCCCTTTCGACATCTTTGAAAATATTTCATTAGATGATTGGAATGAAAGGATCATTTCTTCTTTAGTTGTTGTCACTATTATATCGTCTTAATTTTTTGTATAATCAATGTTTTAATCCAATTTCTGTACAATAGCGACTGTAAAATAGGTGCCTTTTTATCATTAATTTTTATTCATTACTGTCGGGGTCACTTCTCGAGACTCGTATGTATATTCATTATGTTTGTAAATATCTGAAGAGTACCAAATTGCATTCAATTTAGTATTCATACAAAGATGCTGAAATCATTATCGTACAATTTACTTCGTAAATTCATTTTTAATTTATTTTTAATTGATAGACCCTAATTGTTACGACACATTGTCGGAGATCTTTGTATTACGAATTATGCACATCTTAGTATCGACTTTCATGCCATGTATTTAAGAGTCTACGTCAAAGCTTACAATCTATATGAAATAACTCATGATTTCTGTTTCGATTGTCCATCATGTCAGCAACGCTTTAAAGTCTGTTTTAGGAGGGCGATTGTGCGGTTAATAATTTATAATATAAATATTATATAAATATCATTACAATTTTTTGTACAACAATGTGTAACCTTAAGTAAAAAATTTCATATACAAGAACTCGTGATATTAACGAATCATGATTGCTGTTTTGTGCTATTTCATTATACTTATTTCTTAGTAATATTTTTACGTTTGTATCATTGAAGAAGATAATCATACATTCGATAATTTACATTCATGAACTTTGTAGGATTTATTTTTAAAATTTTAATGCCAGCTCAATTATAAGTTTTCTACTAATTCTCAGTATATTTTTTGTCGTTTTTTATGGGATCAACAAGAAGACGATGATAAATTTGTAATTTTTTTACACAGTTTACTCGAAATCAAGACTTTTAATAAAATGACGTGTCTGGGATCAGACTAAAAGCCTCCCTGTGATGGTGGATGGAGGCTTGCTGGCAAGTGGAAGGGACAATACAATAATTCAACACTACCTTTTGAGTGTAGTGTCTTTTCTTTTATTGAATATAATAAATATAATAAATAGTCAGTGATCTATGTATGTCGAAATGAATGTATGATACAATGAATAGATCTTTAATTAATATTAGCGACACGAATTCTGTAAGTGTATTATTGATAGCTTGGTGCTTGACTCTCCTACTCGTAGTTATGAACTCGTAGTGGCAGTGGGAGACTAGCGCTGATAAGGGGCAGTGATGGTGCCGCCTTTGCCGCTGGCGAGGGATGAGCGCTGTAGCGGTCTGATGATGGGAGGATGTCCGTGTAACGTCACTGCTTGACGGGTGGGAGGATTACTCGTACTGCATACCGTGATATAGGTGTTGACGGTATTGGTGTATTAGTATTGCTGCTTACTTCGTTTTGACGGGAGCCGTGTATTAGTGATCCGTAAGAACGTGTGTAATAGCGTAGCTTACATGTGTTGAGGTCGATCTCAGTGGCATTGATAGTACGTAGGGACGTGTGTAATAGCGTTACGTACGTATTGGAAGCGATCTCTGTAGCAGCGTTGGTAGGCCGAGTGAGATTGGCTTCCGTTGAGCTGGAGTCGATCTGTAGAATGGCGATCCGATCTTGATGAGTGCTTGATTGAACTAGTAAGAGCGCGAGAGCGTCAAGCGCATCTCCTTAAATATCCTAGTACGGGCTTGCGATTCCAATGAATTCTAGATTCCTCTTGTCATGATGATTGTTAGAGTGACGTCACGAGAGTCTAGCTTTGGGGAGTTCGTCGGCCTCCTTGTTAGTCGGAATTATAATGTAATATTCGAATATTATTTGTAGTGAGGTTTCCCGATTTCGCAGAATTGTGTTTATGACTCGACGCGCAAATATTTCTAACTAAGCACAGGTGTCTTTACCTCTCCCACTTTGTTTACCGCGTAAAATTGCTGTAATCCGTAACATGACGAAATTTTCCAATTTTATTTGTAATGAAAAATTATCTGCCAATAATTTGTTTATACAAAACGAAAATTTATTTTATGCAGATTTTTGACTTCCGAAAATAATTATCCATTTAAAATGTTTAATTTAGATTTTTAAAACTTTATTTGGACTATTAAAATATTAATGTTGTTCGAAAGTTGTAGTGATGTAATTCTTGGCTCGAACTGCCAATGCTTCAATAGCTTAGTTTGCCGCCCGCCCTAGCAGACGCTCGGGAAGGAGTGAGATGTAGAGGCTGTACAAGAGTCGTGAGAATTGGTTAATTATATGTTTATTATACAATTTATTACACTATTTACAAATGGATGTTGTAGAATCTTCTTGAATCTTATATGAAGATATGATTTCTTGATCGACTTCTTATATAGGAGGTGTCACTACACAAGATGCTTTGAAATCGTTGAATTGATGAAAGTTGCACAGGTAAATAATTACTGCACACTTCTGGTTGGAGAGTGTGAGATAATCTTGTTAGTTGTCTTATGCCGGTTCTGCCGCCGGCTGACAATAATTGAAGAGATAATATGTATCTGTTTGAGAATGCGAGAACGTAAAATGCAATAAAACATCTGGCAAACGATATCGTAAAATTCACACTAGGATTCAAACCCTTTTGCTCATAATTATTTGTACTGGTGTCATAAAACATCTGGAAAACTCCAGTGGAACGTGCCCTTTGCTTTACAGAGCAGTGAAGCAAATAAGTTTATTACTGGAAACCTTCGTGTAGATTCCGAACGAATATCACTCGATATATGAAATATCGCGTACAAAACACTTCTTTATTTATTGCAACCCAAAAGTCCCGAACGTACGACAACTTGTATTAACCGCTTAGACTTATTAAGACAACACATGCATTGCCTTCTGTGTCAGTCACATCTGGTCGGTCGCCTCCAAAACTGACCACGCCCAAGAGGACCCTTCATCTAGCCAAGTCCCAGAGAAGGGAGAAGCAATTAAGAAGAGATGACCAATAGCAAAAACTCCCCACTTCCGACACTTCTCTGATTAGCATATTCGGAAGTGAACTCGGAAGGAAGTGGAGATGAAGGCGTGCATAATCCATTATGCTGTCTTAGAACGACATCTGATTGGTTAATTAATAGAAAAA